>NW_028270141.1:61778910-62079679 GCF_037043375.1 Chiloscyllium plagiosum
ATACTCACGGGCACTCCTTTACACATACACAAACACACACTCACAGGCACTCCTATACACACACACACAGGCACTCCTATACACACACACACATGCACAGGCATTCCTATGTACACACACACACACAGGCACTCCTATACACACACACACACACACACACACACAGGCACTCCTATACACACACACACACAGGCATTCCTAAACACACACACACACACACACACACAAGGGCACTCCTATACACACACACACATACACATGGGCACTCCTATACACACACACACACACGGGCACTCCTATACACACACACACACACACACACATACACAGGCACTCCTGTACACACACACACACACACACACACTCACAGGCACTCCTACACACACACACACGGGCACTCCTATACACACACACACAGGCACTCCTATACACACACACACACATACACACACGGGCACTCCTATACACACACACACACACACGGGCACTCCTATACACACACACACACAGACAAAGGCACTCCTATACACACACACACACACAGGCACTCCTATATACACACACACACACACAAACACACACAGGCACTCCTATACACACACACACACATGCACTCCTATACAAGCACACACATACACACACACACAGGCACTCCTATACACACACACACACACGGGCACTCCTATACACACACACAGGCACTCCTATTTACACACACACACATACACACACACACACGGGTACTCCTATACACACATACGCACACACACACTGGCACTCCTATATACACACACACACACATACACACACACACACAGGCACTCCTATACACACACACACACATGCACTCCTATACACGCACACACATACACACACACACAGGCACTCCTATACACACACACACACACACACTGGCACTCCTATACACACACACACAGGCACTCCTATTTACACACACACACACACACGGGCACTCCTATACACACATACGCACACACACACAGGCACTCCTATTTACACACACACGGGCACTCCTATACACACATACGCACACACACACTGGCACTCCTATATACACACACACACACACACACCCAGGCACTCTTTTACACACACACACATACACACGGGCACTCCAAACACACACACACACACAGGCACTCCTACACACACACACACACACACGAGCACTCCTATACACACACACACGTACACACACACACACGCGGACACTCCTATACACACACACACACACTGGCACTCCTATACACACACACACACACACACACACACACACACACACAGGCACTCCTATACACACACACACACATACACACACTCCTATACACACACACACACACACACTCACACACACACCCAGACACTCTTTTACACACACACACATACTCACGGGCACACTTTTACACATACACACACACAAACACACACACACACACACACACAGGCACTCCTATACACACACAGACACACACACTCACAGGCATTCCTATATACACACACACACAAACACACACACACAGGCACTCCTACACACACACACACACACACACACACACACACACACAGGCACTCCTCTCCACACACACAGAGGCACTCCTATACACACACACACACACATACACACACACACACGGGCACTCCTATACACATACACACACACACACAGGCACTCCTATACACACACACACACACATACACAGGCACTCCTATACACACACACACACGAGCACTCCTATACACACACACACGGGCACTCCTATACACACACATACACACACACAAAGGCACTCCTACACACACACAAGCACTCCTATACACACACACACACACAGGCACTCCTATACACACACACACACACACACAGGCACTCCTATGCACACACACACACACACAGGCACTCCTATGCACACACACACACACACACGGGCACTCCTATATACACACACACACATACACACACACACACACTCGGCACTCCTATACACACACACAGGCACTCCTATACACACGCACACACTCCTATACACACACACACACTCCTATACACACACACACAGGCACTCCTATATACACACACACTCCTATACACGCACACACACACACACCCAGGCACTCTTTTACACACACACAAATACACATGGGCACTCCTATACACACACACACACATAGGCACTCCTATACACACACACACACAGGCACTCCTATTCATACACACGCACACACACACACACAGGAACTCCTATATATACACACACACACGCACACACACAGGCACTCCTATACACACACACGCACACAAACACAGGCACTCCTATATACACACACACACACACACACACATGGGCACTCCTATACACACACACACACACACACACACACCCAGGCACTCTTTTACACACACACACACATACACACGGGCACTCCTATACACATACACACACACAGGCACTCCTATACACACACACACACACAGGCACTCCTATACACACACACACACACGCACTCCTATACACACACACTCACACACACAGGCACTCCTATACACACACACACACACTCGTATACACACATACACACGGGCACTCCTATACACACACACACATAGGCACTCCTATACACACACACACACAGGCACTCCTATACACACACACAGGCACTCCTATACACACACACAGGCACTCCTATACACACGCACACACTCCTATACACACACACACACACACAGGCACTCCTATACACACACACTCACTCCTATACACACACACACACACACTCACTCCTATACACACACACACACACACACTCACACACACACCCAGACACTCTTTTACACAAACACACATACTCACGGGCACGCCTTTACACATATACACACACAAACACACACACACACAGGCACTCCTATATACACACACACACACGGGCACTCCTATACACACATACGCACACACACACTGGCACTCCTATATACACACACACACATACACACACACACACAGGCACTCCTATACACTCACACACATACACACACAAACACACACACATGGGCACTCCTATACACACACACACACACACACACACACACCCAGGCACTCTTTTACACACACACACATACACACGGGCACTCCTATACACATACACATACACAGGCACTCCTATACACACACACACACACCCACACACACACACACACACACAGGCACTCCTATACACACACACACACGCACTCCTATACACACACACTCACACACACAGGCACTCCTATACACACACACACACACACACTCCTATACACACATACACACGGGCACTCCTATACACACACACACATAGGCACTCCTATACACACACACACACACACAGGCACTCCTATACACACACACAGGCACTCCTATACACACACACACACACACACTCACTCCTATACACACACACACTCACACACACACCCAGACACTCTTTTACACAAACACACATACTCACGGGCACGCTTTACACATATACACACACAAACAGACACACACACACACACAGGCACTCCTATATACACACACACACATACACACACACACACGGGCACTCCTATACACACATACGCACACACACACTGGCACTCCTATATACACACACACACATACACACACACACACAGGCACTCCTATACACACACACACAGGCACTCCTATACACACACACGGGCACTCCTATATACACATACGCACACACACACTGGCACTCCTATACACACACACACACATACACACACACACACAGGCACTCCTATACACGCACACACACACACACACACCCAGGCACTCTTTTACACACACACAAATACACACGGGCACTCCTATACACACACACACACACACACATAGGCACTCCTATACACACACACACACACAGACACAGGCTCTCCTATACACACACACACACAGGCACTCCTATTCATACACACGCACACACACACACAGGAACTCCTATATATACACACACACACACACACACACAGGCACTCCTATACACACATACGCACACAAACACAGGCACTCCTATACACACACACATGGGCACTCCTATACACACACACACACACACACACATAGGCACTCTTTTACACACACACATATACACACGGGCACTCCTATACACATACACACACACACACACAGGCACTCCTATACACACACACACACACACCCACACACACACACACACACACAGGCACTCCTATACACACACACACACGCACTCCTATACACACACACTCACACACACAGGCACTCCTATACACACACACACACACACTCCTATACACACATACACACGGGCACTCCTATACACACACACACATAGGCACTCCTATACACACACACACACACACACACACACACAGGCACTGCTATACACACACATGGGCACTGCTATACACACGCACAGGCACTCCTATACACACGCACACACTCCTATACACACACACACACAGGCACTCCTATACACACACACACACACACACACACACACACTCACTCCTATACACACACACACACAGACACACTCACACACACACCCAGACACTCTTTTACACACACACACATACTCACGGGCACACCTTTACACTTACACACACACAAACACACACACACACACACACAGGCACTCCTATACACACACAGACACACACACTCACAGGCATTCCTATATACACACACACACACACACACACACAGGCACTCCTACACACACACACACACACACACACACACACACACACACACTGGCACTCCTCTCCACACACACAGAGGCACTCCTATACACACACACACATACACACACACACACACACACGGGCACTCCTTTTCCTACATACACACACACACAGGCACTCCTATACACACACACACACACACATACACAGGCACTCCTATACACACACACACACGAGCACTCCTATACACACACACACGGGCACTCCTATACACACACATACACACACACAAAGGCACTCCTATACACACACACAAGCACTCCTATACACACACACACACAGGCACTCCTATACACACACACACACAGGCACTCCTATGCACACACACACACACACACAGGCACTCCTATGCACACACACACACGGCACTCCTATATACACACACACACATACACACACACTCGGGCACTCCTATACACACACACAGGCACTCCTATACACACGCACACACTCCTATACACACACACACACTCCTATACACACACACACAGGCACTCCTATATACACACACACACACACACACACTCCTATACACGCACACACACACACACCCAGGCACTCTTTTACACACACACAAATACACACGGGCACTCCTATGCACACACACACACACATAGGCACTCCTATACACACACACACACACGCACTCCTATACACACACACACACACAGGCACTCCTATTCATACACACGCACACACACACACACAGGAACTCCTATATATACACACACACACACACACACAGGCACTCCTATACACACACACGCACACAAACACAGGCACTCCTATACACACACACACACACACACATGGGCACTCCTATACACACACACACACACACACACACACCCAGGCACTCTTTTACACACACACACATACACACGGGCACTCCTATACACATACACACACACAGGCACTCCTATACACACAGACACACGGACTCCTATACACACACACTCACACACAAAGGCACTCCTATACACACACACACACACACACACACTCCTATACACACATACACACGGGCACTCCTATACACACACACACATAGGCACTCCTATACACACACACACACACACACACAGGCACTCCTATATACACACACACACTCACTCCTATACACACACACACACACACTCACTCCTATACACACACACACACACACACATACACCCAGACACTCTTTTACACAAACACACATAATCACGGGCACGCCTTTACACATATACACACACAAACACACACACACACACACACAGGCACTCCTATATACACACACACACATACACACACACACACGGGCACTCCTATACACACATACGCACACACACACTGGCACTCCTATATACACACACACACATACACACACACACACACAGGCACTCCTATACACGCACACACATACACACACACACAGGCACTCCTATACACACACACACACACACACAGGCACTCCTATATACACACACACACACACAGGCACTCCTATTTACACACACACACACGGGCACTCCTATACACACATACACACACAGGCACTCCTATTTACACACACACACACGGGCACTCCTATACACACATACGCACACACACACTGGCACTCCTATATACACACACCCAGGCACTCTTTTACACACACACACATACACACGGGCACTCCAAACACACACACACACACAGACACTCCTATACACACACACACACACGAGCACACCTATACACACACACACGTACACACACACACACGCGGACACTCCTATACACACACACACACACACTGGCACTCCTATACACACACACACACAGGCACTCCTATACACACACATACACACACACAGGCACTCCTATACACACACACACACACACACACACACAGGCACTCCTACACACACTCACACACACACACACACAGGCAATCCTAGACACACACACACAGCCACTCCTATACACACACACACAGCCACTCCTATACACATACACACACACACACAGGCACTCCTATACACACTCACACACACGGGCACTCCTATACACACACACAGGCACTCCGACACACACGCACACACTCCTATACACACACACACACTCCTATACACACACACACAGGCACTCCTATATACACACACACACACACACTCACACTCCTATACACGCACACACACACACACCCAGGCAATCTTTTACACACACACAAATACACACGGGCACTCCTATACACACACACACACCCACCCACACACACACACACACACACACAGGCACTCCTATACACACACACACACGAGCACTGCTATACACACACACACACAGGCACTCCTATACACACACACACACACACAAAAGCACTTCTTTTCACACACACGCACTCCTATACACACACACTCACACACACGCACTCCTATACACACACACACAGGCACTCCTATACACTCACACACACACACACGCACTCCTATACACACACAGACATCCACACTTGGGCACTCCTATATACACACACACACATACACACACGGGCACTCCTATACACACGCACACACTCCTATACACACACACACACACACAGGCACTCCTATATACACACACACACACACACACACACACACACCCAGACACTCTTTTACACACACACACATACTCACGGGCACTCCTTCACACATACACAAACACACACACACACACACACTCACAGGCACTCCTATACACACACACACAGGCACACCTATACACACACACACACGCACAGGCATTCCTATGTACACACACACACACACAGGCACTCCTATACACACACACACACACACACACACACACAGGCACTCCCATACACACACACACAGACACTCCTATACACACACACACACACACACACACACAAGGGCACTCCTATACACACACACACATACACATGGGCACTCCTATACACATACACACACACACACACGGGCACTCCTATACACACACACACACATACACAGGCACTCCTATACACACACACACACACACACAGGCACTCCTACACACACACACACGGGCACTCCTATACACACACACACACACACACACAAGGGCACTCCTATACACACACACACATACACATGGGCACTCCTATACACATACACACACACACACACGGGCACTCCTATACACACACACATACACAGGCACTCCTATACACACATACACACACACACTCAGGCACTCCTACACACACACACACACGGGCACTCCTATACACACACACACACACACACACACACACGGGCACTCCTATACACACACACACACACACACAGGCACTCCTATTTACACACACGCACACGGGCACTCCTATACACACATACGCACACACACACTCCTATACACACACACACACACACACATACACCCAGACACTCTTTTACACACACACAAATACACACGGGCACTCCGATACACACACACACACACACATAGGCACTCCTATACACACACACACACACACAGACACAGGCACTCCTATACACACACACACACACACACAGGCACTCCTATTCATACACATGCACACACACACACAGGAACTCCTATACACACACACAGGCACTCCTATACACACACACAGGCACTCCTATACACACGCACACACTCCTATACACACACACACACACACACACAGGCACTCCTATATACACACACACACACACACTCACTCCTATACACACACACACACACTCACTCCTATACACACACACACACACACACATACACCCAGACACTCTTTTACACAAACACACATACTCACGGGCACGCCTTTACACATATACACACACAAACACACACACACACACACACACAGGCACTCCTATATACACACACACACATACACACACACACACGGGCACTCCTATACACACATACGCACACACACACTGGCACTCCTATATACACACACACACATACACACACACACACACAGGCACTCCTATACACGCACACACATACACACACACACAGGCACTCCTATACACACACACACACACACACACAGGCACTCCTATATACACACACACACACACAGGCACTCCTATTTACACACACACACACGGGCACTCCTATACACACATACACACACAGGCACTCCTATTTACACACACACACACGGGCACTCCTATACACACATACGCACACACACACTGGCACTCCTATATACACACACCCAGGCACTCTTTTACACACACACACATACACACGGGCACTCCAAACACACACACACACACAGACACTCCTATACACACACACACACACGAGCACTCCTATACACACACACACGTACACACACACACACGCGGACACTCCTATACACACACACACACACACTGGCACTCCTATACACACACACACACAGGCACTCCTATACACACACATACACACACACAGGCACTCCTATACACACACACACACACACAGGCACTCCTACACACACTCACACACACACACACACAGGCAATCCTAGACACACACACACAGCCACTCCTATACACACACACACAGCCACTCCTATACACATACACACACACACACAGGCACTCCTATACACACTCACACACACGGGCACTCCTATACACACACACAGGCACTCCGACACACACGCACACACTCCTATACACACACACGCACTCCTATACACACACACACAGGCACTCCTATATACACCCACACACACACACTCACACTCCTATACACGCACACACACACACACCCAGGCAATCTTTTACACACACACAAATACACACGGGCACTCCTATACACACACACACACCCACACACACACACACACACACACACACAGGCACTCCTATACACACACACACACGAGCACTGCTATACACACACACACAGGCACTACTATACACACACACACACACACAAGCACTTCTTTTCACACACACGCACTCCTATACACACACACTCACACACACGCACTCCTATACACACACACACAGGCACTCCTATACACTCACACACACACACACGCACTCCTATACACACACAGACATCCACACTTGGGCACTCCTATATACACACACACACGGGCACTCCTATACACACGCACACACTCCTATACACACACACACACACACAGGCACTCCTATACACACACACACACACACCCAGACACTCTTTTACACACACACACATACTCACGGGCACTCCTTTACACATACACAAACACACACACACACACACACTCACAGGCACTCCTATACACACACACACAGGCACACCTATACACACACACACACGCACAGGCATTCCTATGTACACACACACACACACAGGCACTCCTATACACACACACACACACACACAGGCACTCCCATACACACACACACAGACACTCCTATACACACACACACACACACACACACACACAAGGGCACTCCTATACACACACACACATACACATGGGCACTCCTATACACATACACACACACACACACGGGCACTCCTATACACACACACACACATACACAGGCACTCCTATACACACACACACACACACACAGGCACTCCTACACACACACACACGGGCACTCCTATACACACACACACACACACACACAAGGGCACTCCTATACACACACACACATACACATGGGCACTCCTATACACATACACACACACACACACGGGCACTCCTATACACACACACATACACAGGCACTCCTATACACACATACACACACACACTCACAGGCACTCCTACACACACACACACACGGGCACTCCTATACACACACACACACACACACACACACACGGGCACTCCTATACACACACACACACACACACAGGCACTCCTATTTACACACACGCACACGGGCACTCCTATACACACATACGCACACACACACTGGCACTCCTATATACACACACACACACATACACACACACACGGGTACTCCTATACACACATACGCACACACACACTGGCACTCCTATATACACACACACATACACACACACACACAGGCACTCCTACACACACACACACACATGCACTCCTATACACGCACACACATACACACACACACAGGCACTCCTATACACACACACACACACACACGGGCACTCCTATACACACACACACACACACAGGCACTCCTATTTACACACACACACACGGGCACTCCTATACACACATACGCACACACACATTGGCACTCCTATATACACACACACACACACACACCCAGGCACTCTTTTACACACACACACATACACACGGGCACTCCAAACACACACAGGCACTCCTATACACACACACGAGCACTCCTATACACACACACACGTACACACACACACACACGCGGACACTCCTATACACATACACACACACACACTGGCACTCCTATACACACACACACACACACACACACAGAGGCACTCCTATACACACACATACACACACACAGGCACTCCTATACACACACACACACACACACACAGGCACTCCTACACACACTCACACACACACACACACACAGGCAATCCTAGACACACACACACAGCCACTCCTATACACACACACACAGCCACTCCTATACACAAACACACACACACAGGCACTCCTATACACACTCACACACACGGGCACTCCTATACACACACACAGGCACTCCTATACACACGCACACACTCCTATACACACACTCACACTCCTATACACGCACACACACACACACACCCAGGCACTCTTTTACACACACACAAATACACACGGGCACTCCTATACACACACACACACACACACATAGGCACTCCTATACACACACACACACACACACAGACACAGGCACTCCTATACACACACACACACACACACAGGCACTCCTATTCATACACATGCACACACACACACAGGAACTCCTATATATACACACACACACACAGGCACTCCTATACACACATACGCACACAAACACAGGCACTCCTATACACACACACATGGGCACTCCTATACACACACACACACACACACACACACACAGGCACTCTTTTACACACACACACATACACACGGGCACTCCTATACACATACACACACACACACGCAGGCACTCCTATACACACACACACACCCACACACACACACACACACACAGGCACTCCTATACACACACACACAGGCACTCCTATACACACACACTCACACACACAGGCACTCCTATACACACACACACACTCCTATACACACATACACACGGGCACTCCTATACACACACACACACACACACATAGGCACTCCTATACACACACACACACAGGCACTGCTATACACACACATGGGCACTCCTATACACACGCACACACTCCTATACACACACACACACACACACACAGGCACTCCTATACACACACACACACACACTCACTCCTATACACACACGCACACACACACACTCACACACACACCCAGACACTCTTTTACACACACACACATACTCACGGGCACACCTTTACACATACACACACACAAACACACACACACAGGCACTCGTATACACACACAGACACACACACTCACAGGCATTCCTATATACACACACTCACAGGCACTCCTACACACACACACACACACACACACAGGCACTCCTCTCCACACACACACATACACACACACACACGGGCACTCCTATACACATACACACACACACACAGGCACTCCTATACACACACACACACATACACAGGCACTCCTATACACACACACACGAGCACTCCTATACACACACACACGGGCACTCCTATACACACACATACACACACACAAAGGCACTCCTATACACACACACACACGCACTCCTATACACACACACACACAGGCACTCCTATACACACACACACACAGGCACTCCTATGCACACACACACACACACAGGCACTCCTATGCACACACACACGGGCACTCCTATATACACACACACACATACACACACACACACACTCGGGCACTCCTATACACACACACAGGCACTCCTATACACACGCACACACTCCTATACACACGCACACACTCCTATACACACGCACACACTCCTATACACACACACACTCTCCTATACACACACACACACAGGCACTCCTATATACACACACACACACACACTCCTATACACGCACACACACACACACACCCAGGCACTCTTTTACACACACACAAATACACACGGGCACTCCTATACACACACACACACATAGGCACTCCTATACACACACACACACACACACACACACACACACAGACACTCCTATACACACACACACACAGGCACACTTTTAGACACACACACATACACACGGGCACTCCTATACACACACACACACACACACACAGGCACTCCTATACACACACACACACACACACACAGGCACTCCTATACACACAGACACACGGGCACTCTACCCACACACACACACACACACACACACACGAGCACTCCTGTCCCCACACACACACAGACAAAGGCACTCCTATACACACACACACAGGCACTCCTATATACACACACACGCACTCCTACACACACACACACACACACACACACAGGCACTCCTATACACACACACACACACAGGCACTCCTATATACACACACACACGCACTCCTATACACACACACACAGGCACTCCTATACACACACACACACACACAGGCACTCCTATACACACACACACACGAGCACTCCTACACACACACACGGGCACTCCTATACACACACATACACACACACAAAGGCACTCCTATACACACACACAGGCACTCCTATACACACACACACACACAGGCACTCCTATACACACACACACACACAGGCACTCCTGTGCACACACACACACACACAGGCACTCCTATGCACACACACACACACACACACGGGCACTCCTATATACACACACAGGCACTCCTACACACACGCACACACAGGCACTCCTATACACACACACACACACACACACACTCCAACACACACACACACACACACACACACCCATGCACACTTTTACACACACACACACACACACGGGCACTCCTATACACATACACACACAGACACAGGCACTCCTATACACACACACACACACACACGCACACACACACACACACACAGGCACTCCTATATATACACACACACACACAGAGGCACTCCTACACACACACACACACACAGGCACTCCTATACACACACACACACACACACACACACACACAGGCACTCCTATGCGCACACACACACACACACACACAGGCACTCCTATATACACACACACACATACACACACACACACTCGGGCACTCCTATACACACACACAGGCACTCCTATATATACACACACACACAGAGGCACTCCTACACACACACACACACACAGGCACTCCTATACACACACACACACACACACACACACACACACTGGCACTCCTCTCCACACACACAGAGGCACTCCTATACACACACACACACATACACACACACACACGGGCACTCCTATACACATACACACACACACAGGCACTCCTATACACACACACACACACACATACACAGGCACTCCTATACACACACACACACGAGCACTCCTATACACACACACACGGGCACTCCTATACACACACATACACACACACAAAGGCACTCCTATACACACACACAAGCACTCCTATACACACACACAAGCACTCCTATACACACACACACACACACACACAGGCACTCCTATGCACACACACACACACACACAGGCACTCCTATGCACACACACACACACACACGGGCACTCCTATATACACACACACACATACACACACACTCGGGCACTCCTATACACACACACAGGCACTCCTATACACACGCACGCACTCCTATACACACACACACACTCCTATACACACACACACAGGCACTCCTATATATACACACACACACACACACACTCCTATACACGCACACACACACTCACCCAGGCACTCTTTTACACACACACAAATACACACGGGCACTCCTATACACACACACACACACATAGGCACTCCTATACACACACACACACACGCACTCCTATACACACACACACACAGGCACTCCTATTCATACACACGCACACACACACACACAGGAACTCCTATATATATACACACACACACACACACACACAGGCACTCCTATACACACACACGCACACAAACACAGGCACTCCTATACACACACACACACACACACACATGGGCACTCCTATACACACACACACACACACACACACCCAGGCACTCTTTTACACACACACACATACACACGGGCACTCCTATACACATACACACACACAGGCACTCCTATACACACAGACACACGGACTCCTATACACACACACTCACACACAAAGGCACTCCTATACACACACACACACACACACTCCTATACACACATACACACGGGCACTCCTATACACACACACACATAGGCACTCCTATACACACACACACACACACACAGGCACTCCTATACACACACACAGGCACTCCTATACACACACACAGGCACTCCTATACACACGCACACACTCCTATACACACACACACACACACACACAGGCACTCCTATATACACACACACACACACACTCACTCCTATACACACACACACACACTCACTCCTATACACACACACACACACACACATACACCCAGACACTCTTTTACACAAACACACATACTCACGGGCACGCCTTTACACATATACACACACAAACACACACACACACACACACACACAGGCACTCCTATATACACACACACACATACACACACACACACGGGCACTCCTATACACACATACGCACACACACACTGGCACTCCTATATACACACACACACATACACACACAGGCACTCCTATACACGCACACACATACACACACACACAGGCACTCCTATACACACACACACACACACACAGGCACTCCTATATACACACACACACACACACAGGCACTCCTATTTACACACACACACACGGGCACTCCTATACACACATACACACACAGGCACTCCTATTTACACACACACACACGGGCACTCCTATACACACATACGCACACACACACTGGCACTCCTATATACACACACCCAGGCACTCTTTTACACACACACACATACACACGGGCACTCCAAACACACACACACACACAGACACTCCTATACACACACACACACACACGAGCACTCCTATACACACACACACGTACACACACACACACGCGGACACTCCTATACACACACACACACACTGGCACTCCTATACACACACACACACAGGCACTCCTATACACACACATACACACACACAGGCACTCCTATACACACACACACACACACACACGCACTCCTACACACACTCACACACACACAGGCAATCCTAGACACACACACACAGCCACTCCTATACACACACACACAGCCACTCCTATACACATACACACACACACACAGGCACTCCTATACACACTCACACACACGGGCACTCCTATACACACACACAGGCACTCCGACACACACGCACACACTCCTATACACACACACACACTCCTATACACACACACACAGGCACTCCTATATACACACACACTCACACTCCTATACACGCACACACACACACACCCAGGCAATCTTTTACACACACACAAATACACACGGGCACTCCTATACACACACACACACCCACCCACACACACACACACACACACACAGGCACTCCTATACACACACACACACGAGCACTGCTATACACACACACACAGGCACTCCTATACACACACACACACACACACAAAAGCACTTCTTTTCACACACACGCACTCCTATACACACACACTCACACACACGCACTCCTATACACACACACACAGGCACTCCTATACACTCACACACACACACACGCACTCCTATACACACACAGACATCCACACTTGGGCACTCCTATATACACACACACACATACACACACGGGCACTCCTATACACACGCACACACTCCTATACACACACACACACACACACACAGGCACTCCTATACACACACACACACACACACACACCCAGACACTCTTTTACACACACACACATACTCACGGGCACTCCTTTACACATACACAAACACACACACACACACACACACTCACAGGCACTCCTATACACACACACACAGGCACACCTATACACACACACACACGCACAGGCATTCCTATGTACACACACACACACACAGGCACTCCTATACACACACACACACACACACACACAGGCACTCCCATACACACACACACAGACACTCCTATACACACACACACACACACACACACAAGGGCACTCCTATACACACACACACATACACATGGGCACTCCTATACACACACACACACATACACAGGCACTCCTATACACACACACACACACACACTCACAGGCACTCCTACACACACACACATGGGCACTCCTATACACACACACACACACACACACAAGGGCACTCCTATACACACACACACATACACATGGGCACTCCTATACACATACACACACACACACACACGGGCACTCCTATACACACACACACACACATACACAGGCACTCCTATACACACATACACACACACACTCACAGGCACTCCTACACACACACACACACGGGCACTCCTATACACACACACACACACACACACACACACACGGGCACTCCTATACACACACACACACACACAGGCACTCCTATTTACACACACGCACATGGGCACTCCTATACACACATACGCACACACACACTGGCACTCCTATATACACACACACACACATACACACACACACGGGTACTCCTATACACACATACGCACACACACACTGGCACTCCTATATACACACACACATACACACACACACACAGGCACTCCTACACACACACACACACACATGCACTCCTATACACGCACACACATACACACACACACAGGCACTCCTATACACACACACACACACACACGGGCACTCCTATACACACACACACACACACACACACAGGCACTCCTATTTACACACACACACACGGGCACTCCTATACACACATACGCACACACACACAGGCACTCCTATTTACACACACACACACGGGCACTCCTATACACACATACGCACACACACATTGGCACTCCTATATACACACACACACACACACACACCCAGGCACTCTTTTACACACACACACATACACACGGGCACTCCAAACACACACACACACACAGGCACTCCTATACACACACACACGGCCACTCCTATCCCCACACACACACAGACAAAGGCACTCCTATATACACACACACACATACAGGCACTCCTATATACACACACACACACACACACACACACCCAGGCACACTTTTACACACACACACACACACACGGGCACTCCTATACACATACACACACAGACACAGGCACTCCTATACACACACACACACACACACGCACACACACACACACACACAGGCACTCCTATATATACACACACACACACAGAGGCACTCCTACACACACACACACACACAGGCACTCCTATACACACACACACACACACACACACACACACACACAGGCACTCCTATGCGCACACACACACACACACACACAGGCACTCCTATATACACACACACACATACACACACACACACTCGGGCACTCCTATACACACACACAGGCACTCCTATATATACACACACACACAGAGGCACTCCTACACACACACACACACACACACAGGCACTCCTATACACACACACACACACACACACACACTGGCACTCCTCTCCACACACACAGAGGCACTCCTATACACACACACACACATACACACACACACACGGGCACTCCTATACACATACACACACACACAGGCACTCCTATACACACACACACACACACATACACAGGCACTCCTATACACACACACACACGAGCACTCCTATACACACACACACGGGCACTCCTATACACACACATACACACACACAAAGGCACTCCTATACACACACACAAGCACTCCTATACACACACACACACAGGCACTCCTATACACACACACACACACACACAGGCACTCCTATGCACACACACACACACACACACAGGCACTCCTATGCACACACACACACACACACGGGCACTCCTATATACACACACACACATACACACACACTCGGGCACTCCTATACACACACACAGGCACTCCTATACACACGCACGCACTCCTATACACACACACACACTCCTATACACACACACACAGGCACTCCTATATATACACACACACACACACACACTCCTATACACGCACACACACACTCACCCAGGCACTCTTTTACACACACACAAATACACACGGGCACTCCTATACACACACACACACACATAGGCACTCCTATACACACACACACACACGCACTCCTATACACACACACACACAGGCACTCCTATTCATACACACGCACACACACACACACAGGAACTCCTATATATATACACACACACACACACACACACAGGCACTCCTATACACACACACGCACACAAACACAGGCACTCCTATACACACACACACACACACACACATGGGCACTCCTATACACACACACACACCCAGGCACTCTTTTACACACACACACATACACACGGGCACTCCTATACACATACACACACACAGGCACTCCTATACACACAGACACACGGACTCCTATACACACACACTCACACACAAAGGCACTCCTATACACACACACACACACACACTCCTATACACACATACACACGGGCACTCCTATACACACACACACATAGGCACTCCTATACACACACACACACACACAGGCACTCCTATACACACACACAGGCACTCCTATACACACACACAGGCACTCCTATACACACGCACACACTCCTATACACACACACACACACACACACAGGCACTCCTATATACACACACACACACACACTCACTCCTATACACACACACACACACTCACTCCTATACACACACACACACACACACATACACCCAGACACTCTTTTACACAAACACACATACTCACGGGCACGCCTTTACACATATACACACACAAACACACACACACACACACACACACACAGGCACTCCTATATACACACACACACATACACACACACACACGGGCACTCCTATACACACATACGCACACACACACTGGCACTCCTATATACACACACACACATACACACACACACACACAGGCACTCCTATACACGCACACACATACACACACACACAGGCACTCCTATACACACACACACACACACACAGGCACTCCTATATACACACACACACACACAGGCACTCCTATTTACACACACACACACGGGCACTCCTATACACACATACACACACAGGCACTCCTATTTACACACACACACACGGGCACTCCTATACACACATACGCACACACACACTGGCACTCCTATATACACACACCCAGGCACTCTTTTACACACACACACATACACACGGGCACTCCAAACACACACACACACACAGACACTCCTATACACACACACACACACACGAGCACTCCTATACACACACACACGTACACACACACACACGCGGACACTCCTATACACACACACACACACTGGCACTCCTATACACACACACACACAGGCACTCCTATACACACACATACACACACACAGGCACTCCTATACACACACACACACACACACACACAGGCACTCCTACACACACTCACACACACACAGGCAATCCTAGACACACACACACAGCCACTCCTATACACACACACACAGCCACTCCTATACACATACACACACACACACAGGCACTCCTATACACACTCACACACACGGGCACTCCTATACACACACACAGGCACTCCGACACACACGCACACACTCCTATACACACACACACACTCCTATACACACACACACAGGCACTCCTATATACACACACACTCACACTCCTATACACGCACACACACACACACCCAGGCAATCTTTTACACACACACAAATACACACGGGCACTCCTATACACACACACACACACACCCACACACACACACACACACACACACTCCTATACACACACACACACGAGCACTGCTATACACACACACACAGGCACTCCTATACACACACACACACACACAAAAGCACTTCTTTTCACACACACGCACTCCTATACACACACACTCACACACACGCACTCCTATACACACACACACAGGCACTCCTATACACTCACACACACACACACGCACTCCTATACACACACAGACATCCACACTTGGGCACTCCTATATACACACACACACATACACACACGGGCACTCCTATACACACGCACACACTCCTATACACACACACACACACACACACACACACAGGCACTCCTATACACACACACACACACACACACACCCAGACACTCTTTTACACACACACACATACTCACGGGCACTCCTTTACACATACACAAACACACACACACACACACACTCACAGGCACTCCTATACACACACACACAGGCACACCTATACACACACACACACGCACAGGCATTCCTATGTACACACACACACACACAGGCACTCCTATACACACACACACACACACACACACAGGCACTCCCATACACACACACACAGACACTCCTATACACACACACACACACACACACAAGGGCACTCCTATACACACACACACATACACATGGGCACTCCTATACACATACACACACACACACATGGGCACTCCTATACACACACACACACATACACAGGCACTCCTATACACACACACACACACACACTCACAGGCACTCCTACACACACACACACGGGCACTCCTATACACACACACACACACACACACAAGGGCACTCCTATACACACACACACATACACATGGGCACTCCTATACACATACACACACGGGCACTCCTATACACACACACACACACATACACAGGCACTCCTATACACACATACACACACACACTCACAGGCACTCCTACACACACACACACACGGGCACTCCTATACACACACACACACACACACACACACACACACGGGCACTCCTATACACACACACACACACACACAGGCACTCCTATTTACACACACGCACACGGGCACTCCTATACACACATACGCACACACACACTGGCACTCCTATATACACACACACACACATACACACACACACGGGTACTCCTATACACACATACGCACACACACACTGGCACTCCTATATACACACACACATACACACACACACACAGGCACTCCTACACACACACACACACATGCACTCCTATACACGCACACACATACACACACACACAGGCACTCCTATACACACACACACACACACACGGGCACTCCTATACACACACACACACACACAGGCACTCCTATTTACACACACACACACATACACACACACACGGGTACTCCTATACACACATACGCACACACACACAGGCACTCCTATATACACACACACATACACACACACACACGGGCACTCCTATACACACACACACACACACATGCACTCCTATACACGCACACACATACACACACACACAGGCACTCCTATACACACACACACACACACACGGGCACTCCTATACACACACACACACACACAGGCACTCCTATTTACACACACACACACGGGCACTCCTATACACACATACGCACACACACACAGGCACTCCTATTTACACACACACACACGGGCACTCCTATACACACATACGCACACACACATTGGCACTCCTATATACACACACACACACACACACACACACACCCAGGCACTCTTTTACACACACACACATACACACGGGCACTCCAAACACACACACACACACAGGCACTCCTATACACACACACGCACACGAGCACTCCTATACACACACACACGTACACACGCGGACACTCCTATACACATACACACACACACACTGGCACTCCTATACACACACACACACACACACAGGCACTCCTATACACACACATACACACACACAGGCACTCCTATACACACACACACACACACACACACAGGCACTCCTATACACACACACACAGGCACTCCTATACACACACACTCACACACACAGGCACTCCTATACACACACACACACACTCCTATACACACATACACACGGGCACTCCTATACACACACACACACACACACATAGGCACTCCTATACACACACACACACACAGGCACTGCTATACACACACATGGGCACTCCTATACACACGCACACACTCCTATACACACACACACACACACACACACAGGCACTCCTATACACACACACACACACACACACACACTCACTCCTATACACACACACACACACACACACACACTCACACACACACCTAGACACTCTTTTACACACACACACATACTCACGGGCACACCTTTACACATACACACACACAAACACACACACACAGGCACTCGTGTACACACACAGACACACACACTCACAGGCATTCCTATATACACACACACACAGGCACTCCTACACACACACACACACACAGGCACTCCTCTCCACACACACACATACACACACACACACGGGCACTCCTATACACATGCACACACACACACAGGCACTCCTATACACACACACACACATACACAGGCACTCCTATACACACACACACGAGCACTCCTATACACACACACACGGGCACTCCTATACACACACATACACACACACAAAGGCACTCCTATACACACACACACACGCACTCCTATACACACACACACACAGGCACTCCTATACACACACACACACAGGCACTCCTATGCACACACACACACACACAGGCACTCCTATGCACACACACACACACACACGGGCACTCCTACATACACACACACACATACACACACACACACACTCGGGCACTCCTATACACACACACAGGCACTCCTATACACACGCACACACTCCTATACACACGCACACACTCCTATACACACGCACACACTCCTATACACACACACACACAGGCACTCCTATATACACACACACACACACACTCCTATACACGCACACACACACACACACACACACCCAGGCACTCTTTTACACACACACAAATACACACGGGCACTCCTATACACACACACACACATAGGCACTCCTATACACACACACACACACACACACACACAGACACTCCTATACACACACACACACAGGCACTCCTATATACACACACACACACACACTCCTATACACGCACACACACACACACACACACACCCAGGCACTCTTTTGCACACACACAAATACACACGGGCACTCCTATACACACACACACATAGGCACTCCTACACACACACACACACACACACACACAGACACTCCTATACACACACACACACAGGCACTCTTTTAGACACACACACATACACACGGGCACTCCTATACACACACACACAGGCACTCCTATACACACACACACACACACACACACAGGCACTCCTATACACACAGACACACGGGCACTCCTATACCCACACACACACACACACACGAGCACTCCTGTCCCCACACACACACAGACAAAGGCACTCCTATACACACACACACAGGCACTCCTATATACACACACACGCACTCCTATACACACACACACACACACACACACAGGCACTCCTATACACACACACACACACAGGCACTCCTATATACACACACACACGCACTCCTATACACACACACACAGGCACTCCTATACACACACACACACACACACACAGGCACTCCTATACACACACACACACACGAGCACTCCTACACACACACACGGGCACTCCTATACACACACATACACACACACAAAGGCACTCCTATACACACACACACGCACTCCTATACACACACACACACACAGGCACTCCTATACACACACACACACACAGGCACTCCTGTGCACACACACACACACACAGGCACTCCTGTGCACACACACACACACACAGGCACTCCTATGCACACACACACACACACACACACACACGGGCACTCCTATATACACACACAGGCACTCCTACACACACGCACACACAGGCACTCCTATACACACACACACACACACACACACTCCAACACACACACACACACACACACACCCAGGCACACTTTTACACACACACACACACACACGGGCACTCCTATACACATTCACACACAGACACAGGCACTCCTATACACACACACACACACACACGCACACACACACACACACACAGGCACTCCTATATATACACACACACACAGAGGCACTCCTACACACACACACACACACAGGCACTCCTATACACACACACACACACACACACAGGCACTCCTATGCGCACACACACACACACACAGGCACTCCTATATACACACACACACATACACACACACACACTCGGGCACTCCTATACACACACACAGGCACTCCTATATATACACACACACACAGAGGCACTCCTACACACACACACACACACAGGCACTCCTATACACACACACACACACACAGGCACTCCTATACACACACACACACACACACACACAGGCTCTCCTATGCACACACACACACTCTTATGCACACACACACGGGCACTCCTATATACACACACACACACACACTCGGGCACTCCTATACACACACACAGGCACTCCTACACACACGCACACACACACTCCTATACACACACACACACACACAGGCACTCCTATACACACACACTCCTACACACACGCACACACACACTCCTATACACACACACACACACAGGCACTCCTATACACACACACTCCTACACACACACACACACACACCCAGGCACACTTTTAGACACACACACATACACACGGGCACTCCTATACACACACACACACACAAGCACTCCTATACACACACACACACACGCACTCCTATACACACACACGCGCACACACACACAGGCACTCCTATATATACACACGCACACACACACAGGCACTCCTATATACACACACACACACACAGGCACTCCTACACACACACACACACAGGCACTCCTACACACACACACACACACACACACACAGGCACTCCTATACACACAGACACACGGGCACTCCTATACCCACACACACGCACACACACACACGGGCACTCCTGTCCCCACATACACACAGACAAAGGCACTCCTATACACACACACACACAGGCACTCCTATATACACACACACACACACACACAGGCACTCCTATACACACACACGCACTCCTTTACACACACACACATACACACACACACACACACACACACGGACACTCCTATACACACACACACAGGCACTCCTATTTACACACACACACACGGGCACTCCTATACACACATACGCACACACACTGGCACTCCTCTATACACACACACACACACAGGCACTCCTATATACACACACACACGTACACACACACACACACGGACACTCCTATACGCACACACACACACTCACACACTGGCACTCCTATACTCACACACACACACACACAGGCACTCATATACACACACACACACAGGCACTCCTATACACACACACACACACACTCCTATATACACACACACGCACTCCTATATATACACACACACACAGGCACTCCTACAGACACACACACACACACACACACACACAGGCAATCCTAGACACACACACACAGCCACTCCTATACACACACACACAGCCACTCCTATACACACACACACACACACACACAGGCACTCCTATACACACTCACACACACGGGCACTCCTATACACACACACAGGCACTCCTATACACACGCACACACTCCTATACACACACACACACTCCTGTACACACACACACTGGCACTCCTATATATACACACACACACACTCTTATACACGCACACACACACACACACCCAGGCACTCTTTTACACACACACACATACACACGGGCACTCCTATACACACACACACACACACACATAGGCACTCCTATACACACACACACACACACACACACAGGCACTCCTATTCACACACACACACACACACACACAGGCACTCCTATTCACACACACACACACACACAGGCACTCCTATTCACACACACGCACACACACACAGGAACTCCTATATATATACACACACACACACACACAGGCACTCCTATACACACACACACACCCACACACACAAACACAGGCACTCCTATACACACACACACACATGGGCACTCCTATTCACACACATGCACACACACACACACACATGAACTCCTATATATACACACACACACACAGGCACTCCTATACACACACACACACGCACTCCTATACACACACACACACACACACACACACACAGGCACTCCTATTCACACACACGCACACACACACACACAGGAACTCCTATATATATATACACACACACACAGGCACTCCTATGCACACACACACACACAGGCACTCCTATATATACACACACACACACACTCACACACACAGGCACTCCTACACACACACACACACGGGCACTCCTGTCCCCACACACACACAGACAAAGGCACTCCTATACACACACACACAGGCACTCCTATATACACACAAACACACACAGGCACTCCTATACACACACACGCACTCCTTTACACACACACACATACACACACACAGGCACTCCTATACACACACACACACACGGACACTCCTATACACACACACACAGGCACTCCTATTTACACACACACACACGGGCACTCCTATACACACATACGCACACACACTGGCACTCCTATATACACACACAGGCACTCCTATATACACACACACACACACACGGACACTCCTATACACACACACACACACACACTGGCACTCCTATACTCACACACACACACACACACACACAGGCACTCATATACACACACACACAGGCACTCCTATACACACACACACACTCCTATATACACACACACGCACTCCTATATACACACACACACAGGCACTCCTACACACACACACACAGGCAATCCTATACACACACACACAGCCACTCCTATACACACACACACAGCCACTCCTATACACACACACACACACACACACAGGCACTCCTATACACACTCACACACACGGGCACTCCTATACACACACACAGGCACTCCTATACACACGCACACACTCCTATACACACACACACACTCCTGTACACACATACACTGGCAATCCTATATATACACACACACACACTCTTATACACGCACACACACACACACACACACCCAGACACTTTTTTACACACACACACATACACACGGGCACTCCTATACACACACACACATAGGCACTCCTATACACACACACACACACAGGCACTCCTATACACACACACACACACACACACACACAGGCACTCCTATACACACACACACACACACAGGCACTCCTATTCACACACACACAGGCACTCCTATTCACACACACGCACACACACACACACAGGAACTCCTATATACACACACGCACACAGACACACAAACACAGGCACTCCTATACACACACACACACAATCATGGGCACTCCTATTCACACACATGCACACACACACACACAGGAACTCCTATATATACACACACACACACACAGGCACTCCTATACACACACACGCACACACACACACAAACACAGGCACTCCTATATACACACACACACACATGGGCACTCCTATACACACACACACACAGCCACTCCTATACACACACACACAGCCACTCCTATACACACACACACACACACACACACACACAGGCACTCCTATACACACTCACACACACGGGCACTCCTGTACACACACACAGGCACTCCTCTACACACGCACACACTCCTATACACACACACACACACTCCTGTACACACACACACTGGCACTCCTATATATACACACACACACACTCTTATACACGCACATACACACACACACCCAGGCACTCTTTTACACACACACACACATACACACGGGCACTCCTATACACACACACACACACACACACACACACATAGGCACTCCTATACACATACACACACACACACACACACACACCCACACAGGCACTCCTATTCACACACACACAGGCACTCCTATTCACACACACGCACACACACACAGGAACTCCTATATATATATACACACACACACACACAGGCACTCCTATACACACACACGCACCCACACACACAAACACAGGCACTCCTATACACACACACACACACACATGGGCACTCCTATTCACACACATGCACACACACACACACAGGAACTCCTATATATACACACACACACACAGGCACTCCTATACACACACACACACACACACACACACACAGGCACTCCTATACACAAACACACACACAGGCACTCCTATTCACACACACAGGCACTCCTATTCACACACACGCACACACACACAGGAACTCCTATATATATACACACACACACACACAGGCACTCCTATACACACACAGGCACTCCTATATATACACACACACACTCACACACACAGGCACTCCTACACACACACACACACACACACATGGGCACTCCTGTCCCCACACACACACAGACAAAGGCACTCCTATACACACACACACAGGCACTCCTATATACACACACACACACAAACACACACAGGCACTCCTATACACACACACGCACTCCTTTACACACACACATACACACACACACAGGCACTCCTATACACACACACACACACACACACACACACACGGACACTCCTATACACACACACACAGGCACTCCTATTTACACACACACACACGGGCACTCCTATACACACATACGCACACACACTGGCACTCCTATATACACACACAGGCACTCCTATATACACACACACACGTACACACACACACACGGACACTCCTATACACACACACACACACACTGGCACTCCTATACTCACACACACACACACACACAGGCACTCCTATACACACGCACACACTCCTATATACACACACACGCACTCCTATATACACACACACAAGCACTCCTACACACACACACACAGGCAATCCTATACACACACACACAGCCACTCCTATACACACACACAGCCACTCCTATACACACACACAGCCACTCCTATACACACACACACACACACACACAGGCACTCCTATACACACTCACACACACGGGCACTCCTATACACACACACAGGCACTCCTATACACACGCACACACTCCTATACACACACACACACTCCTGTACACACACACACTGGCAATCCTATATATACACACACACACACTCTTATACACGCACACACACACACACACACCCAGACACTCTTTTACACACACACACATACACACGGGCACTCCTATACACACACACATAGGCACTCCTATACACACACACACAGGCACTCCTATACACACACACACACACACACACACACAGGCACTCCTATACACACACACACACACACACACACAGGCACTCCTATTCACACACTCACACACACAGGCACTCCTATTCACACACACGCACACACACACACACAGGAACTCCTATATACACACACACACACAGGCACTCCTATACACACACACACACACACACATGGGCACTCCTATATACACACACACACACACCCAGGCACTCTTTTACACACACACACATACACATGGGCACTCCTATACACACACACACACAGAGGCACTCCTATGCACACACACACACACACACAGGCACTCCTATGCACACACACACACACGGGCACTCCTATATACACACACACACATACACACACACACACACACACACACACTCGGGCACTCCTATACACACACACAGGCACTCCTACACACACACACACACACACACTCCTACACACACACACACACACACACCCACCCAGGCACAGTTTTACACACACACACATACACACGGGCACTCCTATACACATACACACACACACACAGGCACTCCTATACACACACACAGACACAGGCACTCCTATACACACACACACGCACTCCTATACACACACACGCGCACACACACACACAGGCACTCCTATATATACACACGCACACACACAGGCACTCCTATATATATATACACACACACACACACACACAGGCACTCCTATACACACACACACACACACACACAGGCACTCCTATTCACACACACACACACACACAGGCACTCCTATTCACACACATGCACACACACACAGGAACTCCTATATATATATATACACACACACACAGGCACTCCTATGCACACACACACACACACACAGGAACTCCTATATATATATACACACACACACACACACAGGCACTCCTATGCACACACACACACACACACTGGCACTCCTATATACACACACACACACACAGGCACTCCTATACACACACACACACCTACACACACGGACACTCCTATACACACACACTGGCACTCCTATACTCACACACACACACACACATAGGCACTCATATACACACACAGAGGCACTCCTATACACACACACACACGCACTCCTATATACACACACACACAGGCACTCCTACACACACACAAACAGGCAATCCTATACACACACACAGCCACTCCTATACACACACACACTGGCACTCCTATATACACACACACACACACAGGCACTCCTATACACACTCACACACACGGGCACTCCTATACACACACACACAGACACTCCTATACACACGCACACACTCCTATACACACACACACACTCCTGTACACACACACACTGGCAATCCTATATATACACACACACACACTCTTATACACGCACACACACACACACACCCAGACACTCTTTTACACACACACACATACACACGGGCACTCCTATACACACACACACACACACACATAGGCACTCCTATACACACACACACACACACACACACACACAGGCACTCCTATACACACACACACACACAGGCACTCCTATACACACACACACACAGGCACTCCTATACACACACACACACACACACACAGGCACTCCTATTCACACACACACACACACACACACAGGCACTCCTATTCACACACACGCACACACACACACACAGGAACTCCTATATACACACACGCACACACACACACAAACACAGGCACTCCTATACACACACACACACACACATTGGCTCTCCATTTCACACACATACACACACACACAGGAACTCCTATATATACACACACACACACACAGGCACTCCTATACACACACACGCACACACACACACAAACACAGGCACTCCTATATACACACACACACACACACATGGGCACTCCTATACACACACACACACACACCCAGGCACTCTTTTACACACACACACATACACACGGGCACTCCTATACACACACACACACACACACACACACACCCAGACACTCTTTTACACACACACACATACACACGGGCACTCCTATACACACACACACACACACACACACACACAGGCACTCCTATACACACACACACACACACACACACACACATAGGCACTCCTATACACACACACACACAGGCACTCCTATACACACACACACACACAGGCACTCCTATTCACACACACACACACACACACACAGGCACTCCTATTCACACACACGCACACACACAAACTCCTATATACACACACGCACACACACACACAAACACAGGCACTCCTATACACACACACACACACACACATGGGCACTCCTATTCACACACATGCACACACACACACACAGGAACTCCTATATATATACACACACACACACAGGCACTCCTATACACACACACGCACACGCACACACAAACACAGGCACTCCTATATACACACACACACACACATGGGCACTCCTACACACACACACACACACACCCAGGCACTCTTTTACACACACACACATACACACGGGCACTCCTATACACACACACACACACACACAGGCACTCCTATGCACACACACACACACACAGGCACTCCTATGCACACACACACACACGGGCACTCCTATATACACACTCACACATACACACACACACACACTCGGGCACTCCTATACACACACACAGGCACTCCTACACACACACACACACTCCTACACACACACACACACACACACACACACACACCCAGGCACACTTTTACACACACACACATACACACGGGCACTCCTATACACATACACACACACACAAAGGCACTCCTATACACACACACAGACACAGGCACTCCTATACACACACACACACTCCTATACACACACACGCGCACACACACACACAGGCACTCCTATATATACACACGCACACACACAGGCACTCCTATATATATACACACACACACACACACACACAGGCACTCCTATTCACACACACACACACACACAGGAACTCCTATATACACACACACACACACACAGGCACTCCTATACACACACACACACACACACACACACAAACACAGGCACTCCTATACACACACACACACACACACACATGGGCACTCCTATTCACACACATGCACACACACACACACAGGAACTCCTATATATACACACACACACACACACAGGCACTCCTATACACACACACGCACACACAGGCACTCCTATATATACACACACACACACAGGCACTCCTACACACACACACACACACACACAGAGGCACTCCTACACACACACACACACATAGGCACTCCTATACACACACTCACACACACACACACAGGCACTCCTATACACACACACACACACACACACACACACACAGGTACTCCTATACACACAGACACACGGGCACTCCTATACCCACACACACACACACACACACACACGGGCACTCCTGTCCCCACACACAGACAAAGGCACTCCTATACACACACACACACAGGCACTCCTATACACACACACACACACATAGGCACTCCTATACACACACACACTCACACACACGGGCACTCCTATACACACACACACAGACACTCCTATACACACGCACACACTCCTATACACACACACACACTCCTGTACACACACACACTGGCAATCCTATATATACACACACACACACTCTTATACACGCACACACACACACACACCCAGACACTCTTTTACACACACACACATACACACGGGCACTCCTATACACACACACACACACACACATAGGCACTCCTATACACACACACACACACACACACACACACAGGCACTCCTATACACACACACACACACAGGCACTCCTATACACACACACACACAGGCACTCCTATACACACACACACACACACACACAGGCACTCCTATTCACACACACACACACACACACACACAGGCACTCCTATTCACACACACGCACACACACACACACAGGAACTCCTATATACACACACGCACACACACACACAAACACAGGCACTCCTATACACACACACACACACACATTGGCTCTCCATTTCACACACATACACACACACACAGGAACTCCTATATATACACACACACACACACAGGCACTCCTATACACACACACGCACACACACACACAAACACAGGCACTCCTATATACACACACACACACACACATGGGCACTCCTATACACACACACACACACACCCAGGCACTCTTTTACACACACACACATACACACGGGCACTCCTATACACACACACACACACACACACACACACACCCAGACACTCTTTTACACACACACACATACACACGGGCACTCCTATACACACACACACACACACACACACACACAGGCACTCCTATACACACACACACACACACACACACACATAGGCACTCCTATACACACACACACACAGGCACTCCTATACACACACACACACACAGGCACTCCTATTCACACACACACACACACACACACAGGCACTCCTATTCACACACACGCACACACACAAACTCCTATATACACACACGCACACACACACACAAACACAGGCACTCCTATACACACACACACACACACACATGGGCACTCCTATTCACACACATGCACACACACACACACAGGAACTCCTATATATACACACACACACACACAGGCACTCCTATACACACACACGCACACGCACACACAAACACAGGCACTCCTATATACACACACACACACACATGGGCACTCCTACACACACACACACACACACCCAGGCACTCTTTTACACACACACACATACACACGGGCACTCCTATACACACACACACACACACACAGGCACTCCTATGCACACACACACACACACAGGCACTCCTATGCACACACACACACACGGGCACTCCTATATACACACTCACACATACACACACACACACACTCGGGCACTCCTATACACACACACAGGCACTCCTACACACACACACACACTCCTACACACACACACACACACACACACACACACACCCAGGCACACTTTTACACACACACACATACACACGGGCACTCCTATACACATACACACACACACAAAGGCACTCCTATACACACACACAGACACAGGCACTCCTATACACACACACACACTCCTATACACACACACGCGCACACACACACACAGGCACTCCTATATATACACACGCACACACACAGGCACTCCTATATATATACACACACACACACACACACACAGGCACTCCTATTCACACACACACACACACACAGGAACTCCTATATACACACACACACACACACAGGCACTCCTATACACACACACACACACACACACACACAAACACAGGCACTCCTATACACACACACACACACACACACATGGGCACTCCTATTCACACACATGCACACACACACACACAGGAACTCCTATATATACACACACACACACACACAGGCACTCCTATACACACACACGCACACACAGGCACTCCTATATATACACACACACACACAGGCACTCCTACACACACACACACACACACACAGAGGCACTCCTACACACACACACACACATAGGCACTCCTATACACACACTCACACACACACACACAGGCACTCCTATACACACACACACACACACACACACACACACAGGTACTCCTATACACACAGACACACGGGCACTCCTATACCCACACACACACACACACACACACACGGGCACTCCTGTCCCCACACACAGACAAAGGCACTCCTATACACACACACACACAGGCACTCCTATACACACACACACACACATAGGCACTCCTATACACACACACACACACACACACAGGCACTCCTATACACACACACACACACACACACACAGGCACTCCTATACACACACACACACACGCACTCCTATTCACACACACACACACACACACAGGCACTCCTATTCACATACACACACACACACACACAGGCACTCCTATACACACACACACGCACACACACACAAACACAGGCACTCCTATATACACACACACACACACATGGGCACTCCTATTCACACACATGCGCACACACACACACAGGAACTCCTATATATACACACACACACACACAGGCACTCCTATACACACACACGCACACACACACACAAACACAGGCACTCCTATATACACACACACATGGGCACTCCTATACACACACGCGCACACCCAGGCACTCTTTTACACACACACACATACACACGGGCACTCCTATACACACACACACACACACACAGGCACTCCTATGCACACACACACAGGCACTCCTATGCACACACACACACACGGGCACTCCTATATACACACACACACCTACACACACACACACTCGGGCACTCCTATACACACACACAGACACAGGCACTCCTATACACACACACACACACACGCACTCCTATACACACACACGCGCACACACACACACACAGGCACTCCTATATATACACACGCACACACACAGGCACTCCTATATATATACACACACACACACACACACACACATAGGCACTCCTATACACACACACACACACACACACACACACACAGGCACTCCTATTCACACACACGCACACACACACACACAGGAACTCCTATACACACACACACACACACACACACAGGCACTCCTATACACACACACACACACAAACACAGGCACTCTTATACACACACACACACACACGGGCACTCCTATTCACACACATGCACACACACACACAGGAACTCCTATATATATACACACACACACACACACAGGCACTCCTATACACACACACGCACACACACACACAAACACAGGCACTCCTATATACACACACACACACACACACATGGGCACTCCTATACACACACACACACACACACACCCAGGCACTCTTTTACACACACACACATACACAAGGGCACTCCTATACACACACACACAGGCACTTCTATGCACACACACACACACACAGGCACTCCTATTCACATACACGCACACACACACACACAGGAACTCCTATATATACACACACAGGCACTCCTATACACACACACGCACACACACACACACAAACACAGGCACTCCTATACACACACACACACACACATGGGCACTCCTATCCACACACACACACACACACACACACACCCAGGCACTCTTTTACACACACACACATACACACGGGCACTCCTATACACACACACACACACACACACACACACGCACTCCTATGCACACACACAGGCACTCCTATATACACACACACACACACACAGGCACTCCTACACACACACACACACACACAGGCACTCCTACACACACACACACATAGGCACTCCTATACACACACTCACACACACACACACAGGCACTCCTATACACACACACAGGCACTCCTATACACACAGACACATGGGCACTCCTATACCCACACACACACACACACACACACACACACACACACACACACACACAGGCACTCCTGTCCCCACACACACACAGACAAAGGCACTCCTATACACACACACACACAGGCACTCCTATACACACACACACACAGGCACTCCTATATACACACACACACACAAACACACACAGGCACTCCTATACACACAAACGCACTCCTTTACACACACACACATACACACACACACAGGCACTCCTATACACACACACACACACACACACACACGGACACTCCTATACACACACACACAGGCACTCCTATACACACATACGCACACACACTGGCACTCCTATATACACACACAGGCACTCCTATATACACACACACACGTACACACACACACACGGACACTCCTATACACACACACACACACACTGGCACTCCTATACTCACACACACACACACACACACACAGGCACTCATATACACACACACACAGGCACTCCTATACACACACACACACCCCTACATACACACACACGCACTCCTATATACACACACACACACACAGGCACTCCTACACACACACACACACAGGCAATCCTATACACACACACACAGCCACTCCTATACACACACACACACACACACACACACACAGGCACTCCTATACACACTCACACACACGGGCACTCCTATACACACACACAGGCACTCCTATACACACGCACACACTCCTATACACACACACACACTCCTGTACACACACACACTGGCAATCCTATATATACACACACACACACACTCTTATACACGCACACACACACACACACCCAGGCACTCTTTTACACACACACACACATACACACGGGCACTCCTATACACACACACACACACACACATAGGCACTCCTATACACACACACACACACACAGGCACTCCTATACACACACACACACACACACAGGCACTCCTATACACACACACACACACACACAGGCACTCCTATACACACACACACACAGGCACTCCTATTCACACACACACACACATAGGCACTCCTATACACACACACACACACACACACAGGCACTCCTATACACACACACACACACACACAGGCACTCCTATAAACACACACACACAGGCACTCCTATACACACACACACACAGGCACTCCTATATACAAACACACACAGGCACTCCTATACACACAAACGCACTCCTTTACACACACACACAGGCACTCCTATACACACACACACACACACACACACACACGGACACTCCTATACACACACACACAGGCACTCCTATTTACACACACACACACGGGCACTCCTATACACACATACGCACACACACTGGCACTCCTATATACACACACACACACACACAGGCACTCCTATATACACACACACACGTACACACACACACACGGACACTCCTATACACACACACACACACACACTGGCACTCCTATACTCACACACACACACACACACACACAGGCACTCATATACACACACACACAGGCACTCCTATACACACACACACACCCCTATATACACACACACGCACTCCTATATACACACACACACACAGGCACTCCTACACACACACACACAGGCAATCCTATACACACACACACAGCCACTCCTATACACACACACACAGCCACTCCTATACACACACACACACAGGCACTCCTATACACACTCACACACACGGGCACTCCTATACACACACACAGGCACTCCTATACACACGCACACACTCCTATACACACACACACACTCCTGTACACACACACACTGGCAATCCTATATATACACACACACACACTCTTATACACGCACACACACACACACACACCCAGACACTCTTTTACACACACACACATACACACGGGCACTCCTATACACACACACACATAGGCACTCCTATACACACACACACACACACACACACACACGGACACTCCTATACACACACACACAGGCACTCCTATTTACACACACACACACGGGCACTCCTATACACACATACGCACACACACTGGCACTCCTATATACACACACACACACACAGGCACTCCTATATACACACACACACGTACACACACACACACGGACACTCCCATACACACACACACACACACTGGCACTCCTATACTCACACACACACAGGCACTCATATACACACACACACAGGCACTCCTATACACACACACACACCCCTACATACACACACACGCACTCCTATATACACACACACACACACAGGCACTCCTACACACACACACACACACAGGCAATCCTATACACACACACACACGCAGCCACTCCTATGCACACACACACAGCCACTCCTATACACACACACACACACACACACACAGGCACTCCTATACACACTCACACACACGGGCTCTCCTATACACACACACAGGCACTCCTATACACACGCACACACTCCTATACACACACACACACTCCTGTACACACACACACTGGCAATCCTATATATACACACACACACACTCTTATACACGCACACACACACACACACCCAGGCACTCTTTTACACACACACACACATACACACGGGCACTCCTATACACACACACACACACACACACACACACACACATAGGCACTCCTATACACACACACACACACACACACACAGGCACTCCTATACACACACACACACACACACAGGCACTCCTATACACACACACACACACACACACAGGCACTCCTATACACACACACACACAGGCACTCCTATTCACACACACACACACATAGGCACTCCTATACACACACACACACACACACAGGCACTCCTATACACACACACACACACACACACAGGCACTCCTATACACACACACACACACAGGCACTCCTATACACACACACACACACAGGCACTCCTATATACAAACACACACAGGCACTCCTATACACACAAACGCACTCCTTTACACACACACACAGGCACTCCTATACACACACACACACACGGACACTCCTATACACACACACACAGGCACTCCTATTTACACACACACACACGGGCACTCCTATACACACATACGCACACACACTGGCACTCCTATATACACACACACACACACACAGGCACTCCTATATACACACACACACGTACACACACACGGACACTCCTATACACACACACACACACACACTGGCACTCCTATACTCACACACACACACACACACACACACAGGCACTCATATACACACACACACAGGCACTCCTATACACACACACACACCCCTATATACACACACACGCACTCCTATATACACACACACACACACAGGCACTCCTACACACACACACACAGGCAATCCTATGCACACACACACAGCCACTCCTATACACACACACACAGCCACTCCTATACACACACACACACACACACAGGCACTCCTATACACACTCACACACACGGGCACTCCTATACACACACACAGGCACTCCTATACACACGCACACACTCCTATACACACACACACACTCCTGTACACACACACACTGGCAATCCTATATATACACACACACACACTCTTATACACGCACACACACACACACACACACCCAGGCACTCTTTTACACACACACACACACGGGCACTCCTATACACACACACACACACACACACACACACACACATAGGCACTCCTATACACACACACACAGGCACTCCTATACACACACACACACACACACACACACACAGGCACTCCTATACACACACACACACACACACAGGCACTCCTATACACACACACAGGCACTCCTATTCACACACACACACACATAGGCACTCCTATACACACACACACACACACACACACAGGCACTCCTATACACACACACACACACACACAGGCACTCCTATACACACACACACACACACACACAGGCACTCCTATACACACTCACACACACGGGCACTCCTATACACACACACAGGCACTCCTATACACACGCACACACTCCTATACACACACACACACTCCTCTTACACACACACACTGGCAATCCTATATATACACACACACACACTCTTATACACGCACACACACACACACACACCCAGGCACTCTTTTACACACACACACATACACACGGGCACTCCTATACACACACACACACACACACACACACACAGGCACTCCTATACACACACACACACACACAGGCACTCCTATTCACACACACACACACACAGGCACTCCTATTCACACACACGCACACACACACACACAGGAACTCCTATATACACACACACACACACACAGGCACTCCTATACACACACACAAACACAGGCACTCCTATATACACACACACACACACACACACATGGGCACTCCTATACACACACACACACACACACCCAGGCACTCTTTTACACACACACACATACACACGGGCACTCCTATATACACACACACACACACAGGCACTCCTATGCACACACACACACACACAGGCACTCCTATGCACACACACACACACGGGCATTCCTATATACACACACACACACACTCGGGCACTCCTATACACACACACAGGCACTCCTACACACACACACACACACTCCTACACACACACACCCACCCAGGCACACTTTTACACACACACACATACACACGGGCACTCCTATACACATACACACACACACAGGCACTCCTATACACACACATAGACACAGGCACTCCTATACACACACACACACACACACGCACTCCTATACACACACACGCGCACACACACACACAGGCACTCCTATATGTACACACGCGCACACACAGGCACTCCTATATATACACACACACACACACACATAGGCACTCCTATACACACACACAGGCACTCCTATACACACACACACACACACACACACAGGCACTCCTATTCACACACACACACAGGCACTCCTATTCACACACATGCACACACACACACACACAGGAACTCCTATATACACACACACACAGGCACTCCTATACACACACACGCACACACACACACAAACACAGGCACTCCTATACACACACACACACACACATGGGCACTCCTATTCACACACATACACACACACACAGGAACTCCTATATATACACACACACACACATGGGCACTCCTATACACACACACACACACACACCCAGGCACTCTTTTACACACACACACATACACACGGGCACTCCTATACACACACACACACACACAGGCACTCCTATGCACACACACACACACACAGGCACTCCTATATACACACACACACATACACACACACACACACTCGGGCACTCCTATACACACACACAGGCACTCCTACACACACGCACACACAGGCACTCCTATACACACACACACACACACTCCTACACACACACACACACACACCCACCCAGGCACACTTTTACACACACACACATACACATGGGCACTCCTATACACACACACACACACACACCCAGGCACTCTTTTACACACACACACATACACACGGGCACTCCTATACACATACACACACACACAGGCACTCCTATACACACACACAGACACAGGCACTCCTATACACACACACACACACACACACGCACTCCTATACACACACACGCGCACACACACACACAGGCACTCCTATATATACACACGCACACACACACAGGCACTCCTATATATACACACACACACACAGAGGCACTCCTACACACACAGGCACTCCTATACACACACACACACACACAGGCACTCCTATGCGCACACACACACACACAGGCACTCCTATATACACACACACACATACACACACACTCGGGCACTCCTATACACACACACAGGCACTCCTACACACACGCACACACACTCCTATACACACACACACAAACAGGCACTCCTATACACACACTCACACACACACACACACAAGCACTCCTATACACACACACACACGCACTCCTATACACACACACGCACACACACACACACACAGGCACTCCTATGCACACAGGCACTCTTATGCACACACACACGGGCACTCCTATATACACACACACACATACACACACTCGGGCACTCCTATACACACACACAGGCACTCCTACACACACGCACACACACACTCCTATACACACACACAGGCACTCCTATACACACACACACACACACAAACACAGGCACTCCTATATACACACACACACACACATGGGCACTCCTATACACACACACACACACACACCCAGGCACTCTTTTACACACACACACATACACACGGGCACTCCTATACACACACACACACACACACAGGCACTCCTATGCACACACACACACACACAGGCACTCCTATGCACACACACACACACGGGCACTCCTATATACACACACACACACATACACACACACACACACTCGGGCACTCCTATACACACACACAGGCACTCCTACACACACACACACACACACTCCTACACACACACACACACACACACACACTCCCCCACCCAGGCACACTTTTACACACACACACAGCCACTCCTATACACACACACACACACACACAGGCACTCCTATACACACTCACACACACGGGCACTCCTATACACACACACAGGCACTCCTATACACACGCACACACTCCTATACACACACACACACTCCTGTACACACACACACTGGCAATCCTATATATACACACACACACACTCTTATACACGCACACACACACACACACACACCCAGGCACTCTTTTACACACACACACACACGGGCACTCCTATACACACACACACACACACACACACACACACACATAGGCACTCCTATACACACACACACAGGCACTCCTATACACACACACACACACACACACACACAGGCACTCCTATACACACACACACACACACACAGGCACTCCTATACACACACACAGGCACTCCTATTCACACACACACACACATAGGCACTCCTATACACACACACACACACACACACAGGCACTCCTATACACACACACACACACACACAGGCACTCCTATACACACACACACACACACACACAGGCACTCCTATACACACTCACACACACGGGCACTCCTATACACACACACAGGCACTCCTATACACACGCACACACTCCTATACACACACACACACTCCTCTTACACACACACACTGGCAATCCTATATATACACACACACACACTCTTATACACGCACACACACACACACACACCCAGGCACTCTTTTACACACACACACACATACACACGGGCACTCCTATACACACACACACACACACACACACACACACGGACACTCCTATACACACACACACAGGCACTCCTATACACACATACGCACACACACTGGCACTCCTATATACACACACAGGCACTCCTATATACACACACACACGTACACACACACACACGGACACTCCTATACACACACACACACACACTGGCACTCCTATACTCACACACACACACACACACACACACAGGCACTCATATACACACACACACAGGCACTCCTATACACACACACACACCCCTACATACACACACACGCACTCCTATATACACACACACACACACAGGCACTCCTACACACACACACACACAGGCAATCCTATACACACACACACAGCCACTCCTATACACACACACACACACACACACACACACAGGCACTCCTATACACACTCACACACACGGGCACTCCTATACACACACACAGGCACTCCTATACACACGCACACACTCCTATACACACACACACACTCCTGTACACACACACACTGGCAATCCTATATATACACACACACACACACTCTTATACACGCACACACACACACACACCCAGGCACTCTTTTACACACACACACACATACACACGGGCACTCCTATACACACACACACACACACACATAGGCACTCCTATACACACACACACACACAGGCACTCCTATACACACACACACACACACACAGGCACTCCTATACACACACACACACACACACAGGCACTCCTATACACACACACACACAGGCACTCCTATTCACACACACACACACATAGGCACTCCTATACACACACACACACACACACACACAGGCACTCCTATACACACACACACACACACACAGGCACTCCTATAAACACACACACACAGGCACTCCTATACACACACACACACAGGCACTCCTATATACAAACACACACAGGCACTCCTATACACACAAACGCACTCCTTTACACACACACACAGGCACTCCTATACACACACACACACACACACACACACACGGACACTCCTATACACACACACACAGGCACTCCTATTTACACACACACACACGGGCACTCCTATACACACATACGCACACACACTGGCACTCCTATATACACACACACACACACACAGGCACTCCTATATACACACACACACGTACACACACACACACGGACACTCCTATACACACACACACACACACACTGGCACTCCTATACTCACACACACACACACACACACACAGGCACTCATATACACACACACACAGGCACTCCTATACACACACACACACCCCTATATACACACACACGCACTCCTATATACACACACACACACACAGGCACTCCTACACACACACACACAGGCAATCCTATACACACACACACAGCCACTCCTATACACACACACACAGCCACTCCTATACACACACACACACAGGCACTCCTATACACACTCACACACACGGGCACTCCTATACACACACACAGGCACTCCTAGACACACGCACACACTCCTATACACACACACACACTCCTGTACACACACACACTGGCAATCCTATATATACACACACACACACTCTTATACACGCACACACACACACACACACCCAGACACTCTTTTACACACACACACATACACACGGGCACTCCTATACACACACACACATAGGCACTCCTATACACACACACACACACACACACACACGGACACTCCTATACACACACACACAGGCACTCCTATTTACACACACACACACGGGCACTCCTATACACACATACGCACACACACTGGCACTCCTATATACACACACACACACACAGGCACTCCTATATACACACACACACGTACACACACACACACGGACACTCCCATACACACACACACACACACTGGCACTCCTATACTCACACACACACAGGCACTCATATACACACACACACAGGCACTCCTATACACACACACACACCCCTACATACACACACACGCACTCCTATATACACACACACACACACAGGCACTCCTACACACACACACACACACACAGGCAATCCTATACACACACACACAGCCACTCCTATACACACACACACAGCCACTCCTATACACACACACACACACACACACACAGGCACTCCTATACACACTCACACACACGGGCTCTCCTATACACACACACAGGCACTCCTATACACACGCACACACTCCTATACACACACACACACTCCTGTACACACACACACTGGCAATCCTATATATACACACACACACACTCTTATACACGCACACACACACACACACCCAGGCACTCTTTTACACACACACACACATACACACGGGCACTCCTATACACACACACACACACACACACACACACACATAGGCACTCCTATACACACACACACACACACACACACAGGCACTCCTATACACACACACACACACACACAGGCACTCCTATACACACACACACACACACACAGGCACTCCTATACACACACACACACAGGCACTCCTATTCACACACACACACACATAGGCACTCCTATACACACACACACACACACACAGGCACTCCTATACACACACACACACACACACAGGCACTCCTATACACACACACACACAGGCACTCCTATACACACACACACACAGGCACTCCTATATACAAACACACACAGGCACTCCTATACACACAAACGCACTCCTTTACACACACACACAGGCACTCCTATACACACACACACACACGGACACTCCTATACACACACACACAGGCACTCCTATTTACACACACACACACGGGCACTCCTATACACACATACGCACACACACTGGCACTCCTATATACACACACACACACACACAGGCACTCCTATATACACACACACACGTACACACACACGGACACTCCTATACACACACACACACACACACTGGCACTCCTATACTCACACACACACACACACACACACAGGCACTCATATACACACACACACAGGCACTCCTATACACACACACACACCCCTATATACACACACACGCACTCCTATATACACACACACACACACAGGCACTCCTACACACACACACACAGGCAATCCTATACACACACACACAGCCACTCCTATACACACACACACAGCCACTCCTATACACACACACACACACACACAGGCACTCCTATACACACTCACACACACGGGCACTCCTATACACACACACAGGCACTCCTATACACACGCACACACTCCTATACACACACACACTCCTGTACACACACACACTGGCAATCCTATATATACACACACACACACACTCTTATACACGCACACACACACACACACACACCCAGGCACTCTTTTACACACACACACACACGGGCACTCCTATACACACACACACACACACACACACATAGGCACTCCTATACACACACACACAGGCACTCCTATACACACACACACACACACACACACACAGGCACTCCTATACACACACACACACACACACACTGGCACTCCTATACACACACACAGGCACTCCTATTCACACACACACACACATAGGCACTCCTATACACACACACACACACACACACAGGCACTCCTATACACACACACACACACACACACAGGCACTCCTATACACACACACACACACACACACACAGGCACTCCTATACACACTCACACACACGGGCACTCCTATACACACACACAGGCACTCCTATACACACGCACACACTCCTATACACACACACACACTCCTCTTACACACACACACTGGCAATCCTATATATACACACACACACACTCTTATACACGCACACACACACACACACACCCAGGCACTCTTTTACACACACACACATACACACGGGCACTCCTATACACACACACACACACACACACACAGGCACTCCTATACACACACACACACACACACAGGCACTCCTATTCACACACACACACACACAGGCACTCCTATTCACACACACGCACACACACACACATGGGCACTCCTATACACACACACACACACACACACCCAGGCACTCTTTTACACACACACACATACACACGGGCACTCCTATATACACACACACACACACAGGCACTCCTATGCACACACACACACACACAGGCACTCCTATGCACACACACACACACGGGCATTCCTATATACACACACACACACACTCGGGCACTCCTATACACACACACAGGCACTCCTACACACACACACACACACTCCTACACACACACACCCACCCAGGCACACTTTTACACACACACACATACACACGGGCACTCCTATACACATACACACACACACAGGCACTCCTATACACACACATAGACACAGGCACTCCTATACACACACACACACACACACGCACTCCTATACACACACACGCGCACACACACACACAGGCACTCCTATATGTACACACGCGCACACACAGGCACTCCTATATATACACACACACACACACACATAGGCACTCCTATACACACACACAGGCACTCCTATACACACACACACACACACACACACAGGCACTCCTATTCACACACACACAGGCACTCCTATTCACACACATGCACACACACACACACACAGGAACTCCTATATACACACACACACAGGCACTCCTATACACACACACGCACACACACACACAAACACAGGCACTCCTATACACACACACACACACACATGGGCACTCCTATTCACACACATACACACACACACAGGAACTCCTATATATACACACACACACACATGGGCACTCCTATACACACACACACACACACACCCAGGCACTCTTTTACACACACACACATACACACGGGCACTCCTATACACACACACACACACACAGGCACTCCTATGCACACACACACACACACAGGCACTCCTATATACACACACACACATACACACACACACACACTCGGGCACTCCTATACACACACACAGGCACTCCTACACACACGCACACACAGGCACTCCTATACACACACACACACACACTCCTACACACACACACACACACACCCACCCAGGCACACTTTTACACACACACACATACACACGGGCACTCCTATACACATACACACACACACAGGCACTCCTATACACACACACAGACACAGGCACTCCTATACACACACACACACACACACACGCACTCCTATACACACACACGCGCACACACACACACAGGCACTCCTATATATACACACGCACACACACACAGGCACTCCTATATATACACACACACACACAGAGGCACTCCTACACACACAGGCACTCCTATACACACACACACACACACAGGCACTCCTATGCGCACACACACACAGGCACTCCTATATATACACACACACATACACACACACTCGGGCACTCCTATACACACACACAGGCACTCCTACACACACGCACACACACTCCTATACACACACACACAAACAGGCACTCCTATACACACACTCACACACACACACACACAAGCACTCCTATACACACACACACACGCACTCCTATACACACACACGCACACACACACACACACAGGCACTCCTATGCACACAGGCACTCTTATGCACACACACACGGGCACTCCTATATACACACACACACATACACACACTCGGGCACTCCTATACACACACACAGGCACTCCTACACACACGCACACACACACTCCTATACACACACACAGGCACTCCTATACACACACACACACACACAAACACAGGCACTCCTATATACACACACACACATGGGCACTCCTATACACACACACACACACACACCCAGGCACTCTTTTACACACACACACATACACACGGGCACTCCTATACACACACACACACACACAGGCACTCCTATGCACACACACACACACACAGGCACTCCTATGCACACACACACACACGGGCACTCCTATATACACACACACACACATACACACACACACACACTCGGGCACTCCTATACACACACACAGGCACTCCTACACACACACACACACACTCCTACACACACACACACACACACACACACACACTCCCCCACCCAGGCACACTTTTACACACACACACAGCCACTCCTATACACACACACACACACACACACACAGGCACTCCTATACACACTCACACACACGGGCACTCCTATACACACACACAGGCACTCCTATACACACGCACACACTCCTATACACACACACACACTCCTGTACACACACACACTGGCAATCCTATATATACACACACACACACTCTTATACACGCACACACACACACACACACACCCAGGCACTCTTTTACACACACACACACACGGGCACTCCTATACACACACACACACACACACACACACACACACACACACACACACATAGGCACTCCTATACACACACACACAGGCACTCCTATACACACACACACACACACACACACACAGGCACTCCTATACACACACACACACACACACACAGGCACTCCTATACACACACACAGGCACTCCTATTCACACACACACACACATAGGCACTCCTATACACACACACACACACACACACAGGCACTCCTATACACACACACACACACACACAGGCACTCCTATACACACACACACACACACACACAGGCACTCCTATACACACTCACACACACGGGCACTCCTATACACACACACAGGCACTCCTATACACACGCACACACTCCTATACACACACACACACTCCTCTTACACACACACACTGGCAATCCTATATATACACACACACACACTCTTATACACGCACACACACACACACACACCCAGGCACTCTTTTACACACACACACATACACACGGGCACTCCTATACACACACACACACACACACACACACAGGCACTCCTATACACACACACACACACACAGGCACTCCTATTCACACACACACACACACAGGCACTCCTATTCACACACACGCACACACACACACACAGGCACTCTTTTACACACACACACACACGGGCACTCCTATACACACACACACACACACACACACACACACACATAGGCACTCCTATACACACACACACAGGCACTCCTATACACACACACACACACACACACACACACAGGCACTCCTATACACACACACACACACACACAGGCACTCCTATACACACACACAGGCACTCCTATTCACACACACACACACATAGGCACTCCTATACACACACACACACACACACACAGGCACTCCTATACACACACACACACACACACAGGCACTCCTATACACACACACACACACACACACAGGCACTCCTATACACACTCACACACACGGGCACTCCTATACACACACACAGGCACTCCTATACACACGCACACACTCCTATACACACACACACACTCCTCTTACACACACACACTGGCAATCCTATATATACACACACACACACTCTTATACACGCACACACACACACACACACCCAGGCACTCTTTTACACACACACACATACACACGGGCACTCCTATACACACACACACACACACACACACACACAGGCACTCCTATACACACACACACACACACACAGGCACTCCTATTCACACACACACACACACAGGCACTCCTATACACACACACACACACACACAGGCACTCCTATACACACACACACACACACACACAGGCACTCCTATACACACTCACACACACGGGCACTCCTATACACACACACAGGCACTCCTATACACACGCACACACTCCTATACACACACACACACTCCTCTTACACACACACACTGGCAATCCTATATATACACACACACACACACTCTTATACACGCACACACACACACACACACCCAGGCACTCTTTTACACACACACACATACACACGGGCACTCCTATACACACACACACACACACACACACACACACACAGGCACTCCTATACACACACACACACACACAGGCACTCCTATTCACACACACACACACACAGGCACTCCTATTCACACACACGCACACACACACACACAGGAACTCCTATATACACACACACACACACACACAGGCACTCCTATACACACACACAAACACAGGCACTCCTATATACACACACACACACACACACACATGGGCACTCCTATACACACACACACACACACACACACCCAGGCACTCTTTTACACACACACACATACACACGGGCACTCCTATACACACACACACACACAGGCACTCCTATGCACACACACACACACACAGGCACTCCTATGCACACACACACACACGGGCATTCCTATATACACACACACACACACTCGGGCACTCCTATACACACACACAGGCACTCCTACACACACACACACACACACTCCTACACACACACACCCACCCAGGCACACTTTTACACACACACACATACACACGGGCACTCCTATACACATACACACACACACAGGCACTCCTATACACACACATAGACACAGGCACTCCTATACACACACACACACACACACGCACTCCTATACACACACACGCGCACACACACACACAGGCACTCCTATATGTACACACGCGCACACACAGGCACTCCTATATATACACACACACACACACACATAGGCACTCCTATACACACACACAGGCACTCCTATACACACACACACACACACACACACAGGCACTCCTATTCACACACACACACAGGCACTCCTATTCACACACATGCACACACACACACACACAGGAACTCCTATATACACACACACACAGGCACTCCTATACACACACACGCACACACACACACAAACACAGGCACTCCTATACACACACACACACACACATGGGCACTCCTATTCACACACATACACACACACACAGGAACTCCTATATATACACACACACACACATGGGCACTCCTATACACACACACAGGCACTCCTACACACACGCACACACAGGCACTCCTATACACACACACACACACACTCCTACACACACACACACACACACCCACCCAGGCACACTTTTACACACACACACATACACACGGGCACTCCTATACACATACACACACATACAGGCACTCCTATACACACACACAGACACAGGCACTCCTATACACACACACACACACACACACGCACTCCTATACACACACACGCGCACACACACACACAGGCACTCCTATATATACACACGCACACACACACAGGCACTCCTATATATACACACACACACACAGAGGCACTCCTACACACACAGGCACTCCTATACACACACACACACACAGGCACTCCTATGCGCACACACACACACACAGGCACTCCTATATACACACACACACATACACACACACTCGGGCACTCCTATACACACACACAGGCACTCCTACACACACGCACACACACTCCTATACACACACACACAAACAGGCACTCCTATACACACACTCACACACACACACACACAAGCACTCCTATACACACACACACACGCACTCCTATACACACACACGCACACACACACACACACAGGCACTCCTATGCACACAGGCACTCTTATGCACACACACACGGGCACTCCTATATACACACACACACACATACACACACTCGGGCACTCCTATACACACACACAGGCACTCCTACACACACGCACACACACACTCCTATACACACACACAGGCACTCCTATACACACACACACACACACAAACACAGGCACTCCTATATACACACACACACACACATGGGCACTCCTATACACACACACACACACACACCCAGGCACTCTTTTACACACACACACATACACACGGGCACTCCTATACACACACACACACACACACACAGGCACTCCTATGCACACACACACACACACAGGCACTCCTATGCACACACACACACACGGGCACTCCTATATACACACACACACACATACACACACACACACACTCGGGCACTCCTATACACACACACAGGCACTCCTACACACACACACACACACTCCTACACACACACACACACACACACACACACACTCCCCCACCCAGGCACACTTTTACACACACACACATCCACACGGGCACTCCTATACACATACACACACACACACAGGCACTCCTATACACACACACAGACACAGGCACTCCTATACACACACACAGACACAGGCACTCCTATACACACACACACACTCCTATACACACACACGCGCACACACACACACAGGCACTCCTATATATACACACGCACACACACAGGCACTCCTATATATATACACACACACACACACACACATAGGCACTCCTATACACACACACACACACACAGGCACTCCTATTCACACACACACACACACACACACACACACAGGCACTCCTATTCACACACACACACACACACACAGGAACTCCTATATACACACACACACACACACAGGCACTCCTATACACACACACACACACACACACACACACACACACACACAAACACAGGCACTCCTATACACACACACACACACACACATGGGCACTCCTATTCACACACATACACACACACACACAGGAACTCCTATATATATACACACACACACACACAGGCACTCCTATACACACACGCACACACAGGCACTCCTATATATACACACACACACACACACAGGCACTCCTACACACACACACACACACACACACACACACACACACATAGGCACTCCTATACACACACTCACACACACACACACACAGGCACTCCTATACACACACACACACACACACACACACACACAGGCACTCCTATACACACAGACACACGGGCACTCCTATACCCACACACACACACACACACACGGGCACTCCTGTCCCCACACACACACAGACAAAGGCACTCCTATACACACACACACACAGGCACTCCTATACACACACACACACACATAGGCACTCCTATACACACACACACACACACAGGCACTCCTATACACACACACACACACACACACAGGCACTCCTATACACACACACACACACACACTCCTATTCACACACACACACACACACACAGGCACTCCTATTCACACACACACACACACACAGGCACTCCTATACACACACACGCACACACACACACAAACACAGGCACTCCTATATACACACACACACACACATGGGCACTCCTATTCACACACATGCGCACACACACACACAGGAACTCCTATATATACACACACACACACACACACAGGCACTCCTATACACACACACGCGCACACACACACAAACACAGGCACTCCTATATACACACACACATGGGCACTCCTATACACACACACACACACCCAGGCACTCTTTTACACACACACACATACACACGGGCACTCCTATACACACACACACACACACACACACACACACACACACAGGCACTCCTATGCACACACACACAGGCACTCCTATGCACACACACACACACGGGCACTCCTATATACACACACACACATACACACACACACACACTCGGGCACTCCTATACACACACACAGACACAGGCACTCCTATACACACACACACACACGCGCACTCCTATACACACACACGCGCACACACACACACAGGCACTCCTATATATACACACGCACACACACAGGCACTCCTATATATATACACACACACACACACACACACACATAGGCACTCCTATACACACACACACACACACACACACGCACACACAGGCACTCCTATTCACACACACACACACACACAGGCACTCCTATTCACACACATGCACACACACACACACAGGAACTCCTATACACACACACACACACACAGGCACTCCTATACACACACACACACAAACACAGGCACTCCTATACACACACACACACACACATGGGCACTCCTATTCACACACATGCACACACACACACAGGAACTCCTATATATACACACACACACACACATGGGCACTCCTATACACACACACACACCCAGGCACTCTTTTACACACACACACATACACACGGGCACTCCTATACACACACACACAGGCACTCCTATGCATACACACACACACACACAGGCACTCCTATTCACACACACGCACACACACACAGGAACTCCTATATATACACACACACACACAGGCACTCCTATACACACACACGCACACACACACACAAACACAGGCACTCCTATACACACACACACACACATGGGCACTCCTATCCACACACACACACACACACACCCAGGCACTCTTTTACACACACACACATACACACGGGCACTCCTATACACACACACACACACACACACACAGGCACTCCTATGCACACACACACACACACAGGCACTCCTATATACACACACACACACACACACACACACACACACACAGGCACTCCTACACACACACACACATAGGCACTCCTATACACACACTCACACACACACACACACAAGCACTCCTATACACACACACAGGCACTCCTATACACACAGACACACGGGCACTCCTATACCCACACACACACACACACACACACACAGGCACTCCTGTCCCCACACACACACAGACAAAGGCACTCCTATGCACACACACACACAGGCACTCCTATATACACACACAAACACACACAGGCACTCCTATACACACAAACGCACTCCTTTACACACACACACACGGACACTCCTATATACACACACACAGGCACTCCTATTTACACACACACACACGGGCACTCCTATACACACATACGCACACACACTGGCACTCCTATATACACACACACACACACAGGCACTCCTATATACACACACACACACTGGCACTCCTATACACACACACACACACACTGGCACTCCTATACTCACACACACACACACACACAGGCACTCCTATACACACACACACACCCCTATATACACACACACGCACTCCTATATACACACACACACACACAGGCACTCCTACACACACACACACAAGCAATCCTATACACACACACACAGCCACTCCTATACACACACACACAGCCACTCCTATACACACACACACACACACACACACACAGGCACTCCTATACACACTCACACACAAGGGCACTCCTATACACACACACAGACACTCCTATACACACGCACACACTCCTATATACACACACACACTCCTGTACACACACACACTGGCAATCCTATATATACACACACACACACACACACACCCAGGCACTCTTTTACACACACACACATACACACGGGCACTCCTATACACACACACACACACACACACACACACACATAGGCACTCCTATACACACACACACACACACACACAGGCACTCCTATACACACACACACAGGCACTCCTATACACACACACACACACACACACAGGCACTCCTATACACACACACACACAGGCACTCCTATTCACACACACACATAGGCACTCTTATACACACACACACACAGGCACTCTTATACACACACACACACAGGCACTCCTATACACACACACACACACACACAGGCACTCCTATACACACTCACACACACGGGCACTCCTATACACACACACAGGCACTCCTATACACACGCACACACTCCTATACACACACACACACTCCTGTACACACACACACTGGCAATCCTATATATATACACACACACACTCTTATACACGCACACACACACACACACACACACCCAGGCACTCTTTTACACACACACACATACACACGGGCACTCCTATACACACACACACACACACACATAGGCACTCCTATACACACACACACACACACACATAGGCACTCCTATACACACACACACACACAGGCACTCCTATACACACACACACACACACACACAGGCACTCCTATACACACACACACACACACACAGGCACTCCTATTCACACACACACACACACAGGCACTCCTATTCACACACACGCACACACACACACACAGGAACTCCTATATACACACACACACACACACAGGCACTCCTATACACACACACAAACACAGGCACTCCTATATACACACACACACACACACACACACACACACACATGGGCACTCCTATACACACACACACACACACACACCCAGGCACTCTTTTACACACACACACATACACACGGGCACTCCTATACACACACACACACACACACACAGGCACTCCTATGCACACACACACACACACAGGCACTCCTATGCACACACACACACACGGGCATTCCTATATACACACACACACATACACACACACACACACTCGGGCACTCCTATACACACACACTCCTACACACACACACACACACACACACACCCACCCAGGCACACTTTTACACACACACACATACACACGGGCACTCCTATACACATACACACACACACAGGCACTCCTATACACACACATAGACACAGGCACTCCTATACACACACACACACACACACGCACTCCTATACACACACACGCGCACACACACACACAGGCACTCCTATATGTACACACGCACACACACAGGCACTCCTATATATACACACACACACACACATAGGCACTCCTATACACACACACACACACACACACAGGCACTCCTATACACACACACCCACACACACACACACACAGGCACTCCTATTCACACACACACACACACACACACACACAGGCACTCCTATATACACACACACACAGGCACTCCTATACACACACACGCACACACACACACAAACACAGGCACTCCTATACACACACATGGGCACTCCTATTCACACACATGCACACACACACACACAGGAACTCCTATATATACACACACACACACACACATGGGCACTCCTATACACACACACACACACACACACACACACACCCAGGCACTCTTTTACACACACACACATACACACGGGCACTCCTATACACACACACACACACACAGGCACTCCTATCCACACACACACACACACAGGCACTCCTATGCACACACACACACACAGGCACTCCTATATACACACACACACATACACACACACACACACTCGGGCACTCCTATACACACACACAGGCACTCCTACACACACGCGCACACACAGGCACTCCTATACACACACACACACACACACACTCCTACACACACACACACACCCACCCAGGCACACTTTTACACACACACACATACACACGGGCACTCCTATACACATACACACACACACAGGCACTCCTATACACACACACAGACACAGGCACTCCTATACACACACACACACACACACACGCACTCCTATACACACACACGCGCACACACACACACAGGCACTCCTATATATACACACGCACACACACAGGCACTCCTATATATACACACACACACACAGAGGCACTCCTACACACACAGGCACTCCTATACACACACACACACACAGGCACTCCTATGCGCACACACACACACACACACAGGCACTCCTATATACACACACACACATACACACACACTCGGGCACTCCTATACACACACACAGGCACTCCTACACACACGCACACACACTCCTATACACACACACACAAACAGGCACTCCTATACACACACTCACACACACACACACACAAGCACTCCTATACACACACACACACGCACTCCTATACACACACACACACACACAGGCACTCCTATGCACACAGGCACTCTTATGCACACACACACGGGCACTCCTATATACACACACACACATACACACACACTCGGGCACTCCTATACACACACACAGGCACTCCTACACACACGCACACACACACTCCTATACACACACACAGGCACTCCTATACACACACACTCCTACACACACACACACACACACCCACCCAGGCACACTTTTACACACACACACATACACACGGGCACTCCTATACACATACACACACACAGGCACTCCTATACACACACACACACACACACAAGCACTCCTATACACACACACACACGCACTCCTATACACACACACGCACACACACACACACACAGGCACTCCTATACACACACACACACGCACTCCTATACACACACACGCACACACACACACACACAGGCACTCCTATATATACACACACACACACACAGGCACTCCTACACACACACACACACAGGCACTCCTACACACACACACACATAGGCACTCCTATACACACACACACACAGGCACTCCTATACACACACACACACACACACACACGCACTCCTATACACACAGACACACGGGCACTCCTATACCCACACACACACACACGGGCACTCCTGTCCCCACACACACACAGACAAAGGCACTCCTATACACACACACACACAGGCACTCCTATATACACACACACACACAAACACACACACACACACACAGGCACTCCTATACACACACACGCACTCCTTTACACACACACACACGTACACACACACACAGGCACTCCTATACACACACACACACACGGACACTCCTATACACACACACACAGGCACTCCTATTTACACACACACGGGCACTCCTATACACACATACGCACACACACACTGGCACTCCTATATACACACACACACACACACAGGCACTCCTATATACACACACACACACAGACACACACACACACACGGACACTCCTATACACACACACACACACGGACACTCCTATACACACACACACACACACTGGCACTCCTATACACACACACACACACACTCCTATACACACATACTCACACTCCTATACACACACACACATAGGCACTCCTATACACACACACGGGCACTCCTATACACACACACACACACTCCTATACACACCCTTACAGACACACTCACTCCCATGCTCTCACATGCATCCCCTCGCAGACTTAAGACACTCTACAGTCACTACACACACACACATAACTCCCAACCCAGACAAACACACACAAAGACCCACATATATTTTGTGGGGTCAATTTGTACTTGCAGGGTTACGTTGTACTTTGCTCAAAAACTGCATGAATTTATGTAAAACTCCATCATCTCACTTTTTAGATTAGAATCAATCTAAACATCATGGCATAGACAGAGAACACAGGGGGCTAACACCTTCAACATATTGTCTAGCTATCACCATTGTTAACAGCTAACCTGAGAATGCAACTTTTATAAAAAGGTTTTGTGATTTACACATGAAAGAAGTGAAACTATCATGGTATTCAAACAAATGAAAGACAATCAATTTTTCAATGTATAATTTCAGTTACATCACACTGTAAATGTTTGCTATAAATTCTGTGTGTTAGGATTGAGCTCTCCACTATCATCTGATGAAGGAGCGACACTCTGAAAGCTAGTGTGCTTCCAATTAAACCTGTTGGACTATAACCTGGTGTTGTGATTTTTAACTTTGTACCTGCGGTGTTATTAATGATTTAACTTCAGTTCCAATGTACCTGTGTTTTTAATAATGATTTTATCCTCATTCCCACTAGATACAGAACTGGCTCAAAGTAGAAGACAGAGGGTGGTGGTGGAGGGTTGTTTTTCAGGCTGGAGGCCTGTAACCAGTGGAGTGCCACAAGGATTGGTGCTGGATCCACTACTTTTTGTCATTTATATAAATGATTTGGATGTGAGCAAAAAAGGTATAGTTAGTAAGTTTGCAGATGATACCAAAATTGGAGGCGTAGTGGATAGCGAAGAGGGTTACCTGAGATTACAACGGAATCTTGATCAGATGGGACAATGGGCTGAGAAGTAGCAGATGGAGTTTAATTTAGATAAATGTGACGTGCTGCATTTTGGAAAGGCAAATCAGAGCAGGGTTTATACACTTAATGGTAAGGTCCTCGGGCGTGTTGCTGAACAAAGAGACCTTGGAGTGCAGGTTCATTATTCTTTGAAAGTTGAGTCGCAGGTAGATGGGATAGTGAAGAAGGCATTAGGTATGCTTTCCTTTATTGGTCAGAGTATTAGGTACAGGAGTTGGGAGGTCATGTTGCGGCTGTATAGAACATCGGTTAGGCCGCTGTTGGAATATTGCATGCAATTCTGGTCTCCTTCCTATCGGAAAGATGTTGTGAAACTTGAAAGGGTTCAGAAAATATTTACAAGGATGTTGCCAGGCTTGGAGGATTTGAGCTATAGGGAGAGGTTGAACAGGCTAGTTTTCCCTGGAGCATCTGAGGCTGAGGGGGTGACCTTGTAGAGGTTTATAAAATCATGAGGGATTTGGATAGGGTAAATAGGCAAAGTCTTTTCCCTGACTTGGGGGAGTCTAAACTAGAGGGAACAGGTTTAGGGTGAGAGGGGAAAAATGTAAAAGGGACCTAAGGGGCAACCTTTTCACTCAGAAGGTGGTATTTGTATAGAATGAGCTGCCAGAGGAAGTGGTGAAGGCTACTACAATTGCAACATTTAAAAGGCATTTGGATGGGTAGATGAATAGGAAGGGTTTGAAGGGATATGGGCTGGGTGCTGGCAGGTTGGCGTAGATTGCGTTGGGATATCTGGTTGGCATGGATGAGTTGGACCGAAGGGTCTGTTTCCATGCTGCATATTTCTATGACTCAATGACCTCCGATTTTATTAGAGATTTTATCCTCAGTTCCTGTGTACCTGTGGTGTATTTGTGAATTTACCCTCAGTCTCATTGTGCCTGTGGATTTAGCAATGATTCTGTCCTCATCTCAATGTACCTGTGATGGTATTAACAACTTTACCCTCAGTTCCAGTGTACCTGTGATGTTATTACTGATTTTATACTCAATCACTTTGTACATATAGAGTTTGTTATCAGTTATAGTGTTCTTGTGGTGTTATTTATTATTTTATCTTCCGTTCAACTGTTACTGTCACATTAAGTTATTTTTGGCCTTAGTCATGGTATACCAATAATCTGAACTTTGATTTCTACCAGTAGTCACGATGTATTTGTGATGGTATTATTTGTTAACATACCCAACTGAACGTTGCTGTATTGTTACGAAGGATTTTAACCCATTATATCATTTACAGTGTTGTCGAAATGCAGAATTCTTCGATGCAACTCTGAATATCTTTTTGCCACAAATCACCTTGACGATTCTTTGAATGAGGATTATTGTATTGCCTTACGATCTTACTCACTCTGTACCCAACGAACTGCTTGGTTCTGCCGTGGTGACCTAGTATACCATTCTGCTGTACAAGGAATTGAGGACTTAATGATTCAGCATAATTGCTCCAAGGAAGGGGCAGTTTCACTACCTCGTCCCCGTGTCCCAGCAGAAAATCAGGAGAATTTACACCTGCCAGACACCTGCAAATATGAAAAGAGCTTTTACTTTAAACAACGCCAGAAACCCACTTATCTGCACTGTGATGTCTTTGGGAATCTCCACATCAGGACGTTTTACAATGATTTTCACACATGCCGAGTTCAGGGTGCATGGCCAGTGATTGACAATAATTACCTCTCTGTGCAAATGACTAATGTGCCTATCTCACCACATCAGAATATATCAACAATCAGTAAGGTGATGATTGTGGGGTATTTTAAACATAAGGGCAAAAGAAATATAAGCAGGATTAAGCTATATGCCTCTTTAAATCTTTTCTGCCATTTAAAAAGATCATTGTTAATCTTTGACCACAACTCCACTTTTTTGTTTAACTCCCCATATTCCTACTTTCCTAAACCCAAAATCCTTTGATACTAAATGATCAAACATCATGCAGGATCGGTTAGGACTATTTTCACTCAAGTTAAGAATGAGAGGGACCGCATACAAACCAATATATTTCTGACAGGACTAGATAAGGAAAATGCAGGAAGGATATTCCCAATGACCTGGGAGTCCAGAATAAGGAGTTAAAGTCTAAGGATACAGATTTAGATTTAGATTTTATTGTCACATTAAAGTACAGGATTACAGTGAAGAGTGTACATTTAGGGCTGAGATGAAGACAGGATAGACCATTTAGGACTGAGATGAGAAAAAATTTCTTCACCCAAACGGTGGTGAGCCTGTGGAACTCTCTGCTACAGAAAATGGTTGGGGTGGCATGGTGGCTCAGTGGTTAGCACTGCTGCCTCACAGCATGAGGGACTTGGGTCACTTCCAGCCTCAGGTGACTGTCTGTGTGGAGTTTGCACATTCCCCCTGTGCCTGCGTGTGTTTCCTTCAGGTGTTCTGGTTTCTTCCCACAATCCAAAGGTGTGCAGGTTAGTTAAAATGGCCATGCTAAATTGCCCATCTTGCTCAGGTGTAAAATGTAGGGAATGGGTCCGGGTGGGTTACTTTTCAGAGAGTCGGTGTGGATTTGTTGGGCTGAAGGGCCTGTTTCTACACTGTACAGATTCTATGAAAACAATGATTATTTTCAAGTTGGAGTTAGATACAGTTCTTAAGGTGAAAGGAATCAAAGGTTAGGGGTGTAAAAGTAATGAGTAGATGAGTCGTCATGATCATATTGAATGGTGGAGCAAGCTCAATGGGCCAAACAACCCACTCCTGCTCTTGTTTTCTATTCTTCTACATTTCATTTACATTCCTTGAGGTGGTGAATTCAAACGATTTTACAGCCTTTTGAGTGAAGGATTTTTTCCTCATTTAAGTAATAAATGGCTAACCCACATATCTTGAGTCAATGGATCTAATTCTAGTCTCTTCAGATGGGGGAATATAATTTTACATGTTTGCGCTTGCATTCTTCTATTCTACAGAATATGGTCCTGTTCTACTTAGTATCTCCTCACAGGACAGTCCTCTGATTATTAGCTTATGTTGCACTCTGTCTAAGTCAAGCGTATCCTTCTTTACCTACTGAGATCAAAACTGTCCACAGTATTCCGGGTATGGTCTCGCCAAAACCCAAAGTACTTAAGCTCTCTTGCAATATCATGTGTTTTCCCAACTGCTTGCTACACCTGTTAACTTTCTCAATTTTGTGAAGAAGGATAATCAAATCCCTCTGAACAGCAATATTTAAAATAGTACCAAAGTGACTAATCTCATATTTATCTACATTATATTCTATTTGCCACGTTATTACCTAATCAGTTAACCGATATTTGTTATAAAACTGAAGGTGCTGGAGAAACTCAGCAGGTCTGGCAACATCTGTGTAGAGAGAAACAGAGCTAATGTTTTGAGTCCAATGAATCTGCTTCATTTCAAAGAAGTTTCTCCAGCAATTTGTTTTTATTTCAGATCTCCATCATCCTCAATATTTTGCTTTTATTAACGTATATCTATCCCTTTTGCAATCTTCTCACTTGTTCTTCTCATAGCCTCCTTTGCCACCGAGCTTTGTGTCACTGGTAAGCTTGAATATGAAAGGGAAATGAATAACTAATAAGCCAGCAAAGGGAGGATGTGAGAACAGACTGATAGCTAATAAAGGAAACAAAAACAGAAATTGCTGGAAAAACAGTGGAAACAAAGCACCTGTGGAGTTAACATTTCATGTCCAGTCACCCTTTTTCAGAACAAATAATCAATGTCTTCTACAAGCAAACAAATCTATGATAAAAGGATGATGAAAGAAAGACTGGGTTTGATTTAGGACCTAAACAGGATTCACAAATGGAGAAAAGACACATGACTGAATTATTAAATGAGTATTTTATATTTGTCCTCTAAAGGAGGAGAATATAGTAAATATCATAAAAAAGAGAAGGCAATTCGCTGGACAGAGACCCAGGAAATGTTCTGGGAACCCAGGTTTGAATCATACCACAGTAGATGGTGGAATTTGAATCTAGCAAAAAATTGGAATTAAGAATCTGATGGTGACGATGAATCCATTATCGATTGTTGGAAAAACCCATCTGGTTCACTAATGTCCTTGACGCAAGAAAACTGCCATCCTCATGTGGTCTGGCCTACTTGTGGCTGCAGACTCACAACAATTTGGGATGAGCAAAAAATGCTGGCCTGGCTGGTGATGTCCACGACTTGTGAATGAATAAAAAAAAATAAAATGAAGAATATAATTTTTCATAGGATGTTCCATCACAGGACGTGGGGTGCTTTATATGCAAAAGTTGTTGAAGATGCCAGGGTAGGGTCATTTGAGAAAATGGTTTTAAAGGGCATGCATCTTATGCTTTTAAACCAGAGACATAGAGTTCAAAAGTGAGGAATTTATGGTGCTCTTTATAAAATGCTGGTTTAGCTTCAACTGGAGTAGTGTGTCAATTCTGAGCAATTTTCAAATGGCCCAACTATGCTACGAGTTTGTACATTTCTAAATTTCTGTTCAGTCATTTGAGAGTGCTCCACCATTCAATAGGATTGTGGTGGGTTTGTTTGCATTTTGAATTCCAAATTCTTATCTAACCCTGATAACTTGGATTGTGAGCAATTTTGAATCCTATTTCTTAGGAAAGATGTATTGGCCCTGGAGTGTGTCCAGAGGTTCCAGAGAATGATCCCAGGAATGAAAGCCTTAACGTATGAGGAATATTTGAGCACTCTGGGACTATACTCAATGAGTTTAGAAGGATGAGGAGGGACCTGATTGAAACTTACAGAATCCTGAATGGCCTGATCAGAGTGGATGTTGGAAAGGTGTTACCATTGGGCAGGAGAGATGAGGACTTGAGGGCGCCGCCTTAGATTAAAGGAAGACGTTTTAGAATGGAGATAAAGAGAAACCTCTTCAGCCGGAAAGTAGTGAATCTGTGGAATTCATTGCCACAGAAGGCTGTGGAGGCCAGGTCATTGAGCATATTTAAAACAGAGATAGATAAGTTCTTGAGTGCCAAGGGATATCAAAGGTTACAGGGAGAAAGTGGGAAAATGTGGTTTAAAATCTTATCAGCCATTATTGAATGGCAGAGCAGATTTGATGGGCCGAATAGCTTAATTTCTGCTCCTATGTTTTATGGTCTTATGGCGTTCTGATTCCTATGTCTAGTGAGAATACATCTGTCTTAAAATATTTTAAAGAAACTGCCTCTACCACTTTCTGAGGCAAAGGGTTCCAAAATTATATAATCCATTAAGAAAAAAATCAACTCTCAGCTTTGTCTGGTAAAGGTGATCTCTATTTTTTAAACAGTTGTCTCTTGTCCTGGGTTCTCCCATGGGAGGAATGATTATTTCCATATCCATCTTATCAAGACTATTCAGGACTTTATATATTTAAATCAAGCCACCCCTCATTCTTTTAAATTCTGGTGTGAAAAAGCTTTCTTCATTTGACAACCTGTTCATTCTGGGCATCCGTCTAGTAAACTTTGCCTGAACCTTAAAAGTAAGGAGACCTAAGAGTGTACACCATATTCCATTAAGTTGTGATGTTACTAACACAAGTATAACTAAAGCATAACATCCTTACTTTAATCTTCAATTCCTCTCAAATGAGAATAGTTTTCCATTTGCCTTTTTGAGATCAAAAGCCAATGTTTTCTGACTAATGAACTGAAACTTCTAAATCTTTTCACACTTTGGAATTCTACTGCTATTCTCCATTGAAGTAACATTTTGTTTTTTATTCTTCCTGCAAAAATGAACATTTTCACATTTTTCCATGTTGTGCTCCACCAGCCTGACTTTTGCTGAACCCACCTATATCTGCCTGGAACTTCCTTAAATCATCTTCTTAACGTACTTTCCTATTTATCTTTGCATCATGTTGATTTAGCTACTGTGCTTTCACTCCCCTTATCTAAGCCACTGATGTTAATTGTAAATGCTGAACCCCAGCACAGACCCTAGCCATACACCCTTCTATCACTCAGGAAAATATCAATTTAAGCATTATCTCTATTCTTTTACCATCTAGTCAATCTTCTGTCTATGCTCCTACATTTCCCAGGACTAGGGCCTGTGAGTTTTATGTTCATTAGGGCACAAACATTGAGTCTGTTTATCTAAATTAAACTCTATCTACCACTTCTTGGCCCATTGACCCAGATGATCAAGGTCCCATTGTACTCTGAGATAACTTTTTTCACTGTCATTACACCAAAAGTTTAGTGTCATCTGCAAACTTACTCCTATATTCAAATCCAAGTAATTTATATAAATGGCAAAAAGCAGTAGACACAGCACCGATCCTCTCAGCACACTGCTGGTCACAGGCCTCCAGTCTGAAAACCAACTCCCCACCAACAATTCTTTGCTTCAAGCCAATTTTATGTTCAAATGGCTAGGTCTCCCTGGATACCATGTAAACTAACCTTGCCAACCAGTCTACATGTGGAACCTTGTCAAATGCCTTGCTGAAGTCCATATAGACAATGTTCACCACTCTGCCTTCACCAATTTTCTTTGTCACTTATTCAAAAAAACTCAACCAAACTAGTGAGACACGATTTCCCATGCACAAACACATGTTGACTATCCCTAATCAGCCCTAGCCTTTCCAAATACATGTATCTCCTGTACCTCAGAATCCCTTCCAACAACTTACTCACCACTAACTTCAGGCTTAGTGGTCTATAATTCCTTGGTGTATCCTTACCATCTTTCTCAAATAATGGCATCCTTCACCCTCAAGTCTTCCAACACCTCACCTATGGCTATTGAAGATAGATATCTCAGCAAGGGGCCCATCAATCACTTCCCATCTTCCCACAAAGTTCTGGGATACACCTTGTAGGGGTATGGTTTTCCCTCAGTTATACTCCTGACTTCTAAGCACTTCAATTTGCTCCCAACCCCTGGTTCTAAACACTGGACTATTAATCAGGATGGAATGAAAAGGCAGCAGACAATCTTTGAGGGCAAAGAATTTCTGCATTTATTTATGTACAAAAAAAGTAACATAACAATACAACTAAAGGTAACTCAACAATGCTAGAAAAGGGTAAAACAACTATAATGTATTGTACAGGATGCACTATTAGTTAAAATAGACTATTAATTAGAGTCACTATATTTGAATCACAATACACTGATACCACCTACCACCTTCTACTAACTAAGTTGGAACTCTGGGATCTCAGGATTATGTTCACCACTTCGAACACGGTTTTGAAATTCACCTGATGCAGGTGATGTGGCTTGTCATACCCCAAGCAAGTTAGAGGATTTCGAGCTGCACAACCATTCAGTCTGGGTTCAGTCTGCAGATGCAGTTAGGTGTGTATTGGATTTATCGGGTAAGTACTTGGTTTTCTTTACTTTTGCTGGTTTGTCAGGTGCAGTCTTCTCCTTAATGGGAGCCTGAAGACTTGAAGCATTGGTCAGGTTAATCAGTGCTTCAAATTTTTGTTGGTCTTTGTTCTGGTTAGCGTCATCAGTTATGATGGTTTTTTCCTTCATTGTGTCTGTCACTTGTTTGGATACCACTCAATGTTTAGATACCTCTCAATGTGAGATAGGGGCCTGTAGTTATACTTGTTGCAGGGCCTACAAATCTCTGCACCGGATCTCTGGGGCATTGTCTTGTCACTGTTCTCTTTCAGTGCTTGATCGGTTGAATTTGTTTTCCGATGGTGAGAAGTGTGTTAATAGTGTGGACCAATGTTAGATGCTGGTAATTGCCACAGTAAACCTTTTGTTTCCACACTGTCTGCAAGAATCTATGAGTTGTGTGGCCAGAAGTGTAAAATCCATCTTGGGGCTGGATTCATTTGGGTTGAGTAAAAACAATGACTGCAGATGCTGGAAACCAGATTCTGGATTAGTGGTGGTCCTATAGCAGGGAGACCAGAATTGCACACAGTATTTCAAAAGTGACCTAATCAATGTCCTGTATAGCCGCAACATGACCTCCCAACTCCCATAACTCAGTAAACTGACCAATAAAGGCAAGCACATCAAATGTCTTCTTCACAATCCTGTCTACCTGGGACTCCACTTCCAAGGAACCATGAACCTGCACTCCAAGGTCTCTGCTCACAACACTCCCCAGGACCTTACCATTAAGTGTATAAGCGCTATCCTGATTTGCCTTTCTACAATTCAGCACCTCACATTTATCTAAATTAAACTCTATCTCCCATTCCTCAGCCCCTTGGTCCATCTGATCAAGATCCTGTCATTCTCTGAGGTAAACTTTTTAACTGTCCATTACACCTCCAATCTTACTAACCATATCTCCTGTGTTCACAAACAAATCATTTACATAAATAAGGAAAATATAAAAATAGGGGGTTTTGTGCCACTAAAGTGGGGAGGAGGTTGGAAGAAGAGTGGAAGGCAAATAGAGGAGATGTAACACCTGGTTATTCACATCCTCCTTCTACTGTCTACTCCACCTTCTACTAAATATGTCTTCTGAGTGAAACATTTATTTTATCATACTTCTTTCAAGTTAGTACCTGTATATGCTGTTCACAATAACGGTCTCCTCTACACTGGGAGACTAAATGCAGACTGGGTGCCTGTTTTGTAGAACACATATGTTCAATTCATAATCATGATACTGAGTGTCCAGTTGCTTGACATATAATTCTCCATACATTGTTTCGATGTTGACATTTCTATCCTTGGACTGCTATAGTGCTTCAGGTCAGTGCAGGCTTGAGGAACGACATGTTATCTTTTGCCTCAGCACACTACAGCTTGCTGGACTGACACCACAGCTTCTGCAACCATCTTGCTCTATGTGTTCTTTATCCTTTTTGTTTTGCTGGATTGGCCTTTGTTTCTTTCTTCATCCCTTCATGTTGCATTAAAATATTTTTATGTAATAATTCATTTGAACACAATAATTGTTTTCTTTTCACTATATCCATAATCACTCTTTCTAGTTGCTTTGTCATGAAATCTTTATTCAATTAATCTCCCTGACCTCTAATCTATCACTAACTTTTTTCCTGTTTTCTTCTTGACTCTTCACTTTTCTACAGGCTCAGAAATTCTCATTTCTCTACTTATAAACTAACTTGCTGTTATGCTAACATTTCTGTCCTATGTCTACTGCAATATCCCAATGAAATACAGTACAAATTGAAGGAACCTCATTTTCCATTTAGGTCCTTTACAACTTCTAGGTCTCAGTCTTGAATCCCACAGCTTCAAAGCTGCTGCATGATGTCTGTTCTCCGTTTTCCTTATTCCTCCTCCGACACCATCCCAACCATTCCAATATCTCTTGTCTTGTTTATTTTGTTCTTAGGGGAGAGGATCTATTTCTCCTCTTCATACTTTAATTTCCTGTTTTAAATCTCTTTCTTTTTCTCTTACCACCATGAACAACCCTTTGCACTGGCCCTCAACCCCATCTTTTCCCTTTGCCCTTCTTTGTCATTATTTCTGAAGAGTTATGCTGGACTCAAAACGTTAATTATTTCTCTCTCCATTGATCCTGCCAAATTTGTTGACCTGAAATATTAACTATGTCTCCACAGATGCTTATCTTATTTTGATCTCATTTTGGATTTCCAGCATCTATAGTGTTTATTTTACCTTTACAAATTGCTGCCCTGTTCTGCATCATTAACTTTTCACTGAAGATTTTATAAATTCCCCTCCTTTCCCTAACCCTTGCTATAGCTTAAAGCCCTACTTGTATCCTTCATATTCAATTCACGAGAAACTGGTCTCAGCTAAGTTGAGGTACAAAACCATCCCAATGAAACAGTTTGTATGATGCAAGTTTTGATGCAAGTGTCCCATGAATTGAATTGTGTAGTGCAGCCTCATCATTGTTAACACATTGGAATTCACTGAAAGATTGCCACATTTAATTAGCTTCAACTAGTTTCATTTTAATATTGCCTAAGGGCTTATGTTAACAGTCACAAGCAGAATGGTATTGACATTAAATAACAACAAACTGTCCTTCTTTGGAACCTTTAATGTGATAAGTCATCTTAACAGGGATATTATCAACTTTGACTCTGAGCCACACAAGGAAGGATAAAGTAAATTAATCAAAGCTTGACCAAGGTTTTAAGGAACAACCTACTGGAGGAAGAAGGGTTTAGAGAGAGAATTTCAGAGCTTGTGGTTTGGATGGTTGGCTGTAAACATGGCTGAACATGATGGAGTATTTAGAATTTGGATGTGCAAATGCCAGGACTGGAATGGCGAAGATATTTTGGGTTAAAAGAGAAAAACTGTGGAACCTGGAACTCTGAAACAAATACAGAAAATGCTGGAGAAACTCAACAGGTCTGGCAGCATCTGTAGAAAGAGAGCTAGAATTTAATATTTCAAGCCTGGTATTATTATTTTTCAGAACTGATATTGTGGAGGTTTGTTGAGCTGCAGGAGATCACAGAGAACAGAAAGGATCAACACAATGGATACCAAGGATGAAAATCAAAGTGTTGTTTAATTGTGAGCCATTGTAAACTAGTGAGCATAGAAGTGAAAGCTGAGTGGCACATGGTATAAGTTTGAATGGCAGCATAGTTTTGGGTGACTTCAATTTTCTGAATTAACAAAATGATGTAAATATTGCTGTTAATGGTCGCTAAGGGAAAGGTTGATATTCAGTTAGGGAACAGTATTTGCAATCACAAAGAAAATAGTGATCATGGTAAATAACATCATGTTTACGGTCACCTGAAGAATCATGCAAACATTTACTCAAAGAATGGTGCTTACAATCAACCAAAGAATAATGTTAAAATTCACTGAAGGAATTGCATTAAGATTTATTAAAAGAATAGTAAAAATAAGATTGTGTTAACATTCAATACCAGAAAATATTTAATGTTCATGAACAGAATTGGATTGATTTTTACCTGGGGACAATGTTGCAAACAGAATTGTATTAATATACAGTAAGGAAATGTTATGAATAGTCACTAAAAGAAGCACAGTAATATTCAGTAAATGAAGGATGTTGACAATTACTAAGGGAATTTTATTAATTTGTCAGGAACGGAAGGGTGCACTAACTGAAAAGAGTTAATGGTCACAGAGCAATTGTGACAGCGAGGTGGTCGTATTCTTTAAATGAATCAATAATGGTCCATAGGACAATTATGTAACTGTTCATCAGGAGTAAAGTATTGATAGTTATTAATGAGTCTGATGATAATGATTCCTGTTTGTTGCTTTTCTTGTCACCATGTTAAATGGGAGAAAATCAGACAGCAGTGAATGAGTAGGAACAGAGAATAAAAGAGAAATGGCAATTTTTCTCCTGGATGTAGGCCTGAAACCAAATGTGTGGGCAGTTAGACCCACTCTGAGACTCACTTATCAACATTCCACATTCATCATGCTGGTTCAGTTTTGACCTTTTCTACTGAGCAAACAGAAGGAACTAGCTGGAAACTGGTGAGTTTCACTGCATTACATATGCTAATCAGGTGTTCATGTCAATAGCATGAGGGCACTGTTTTCACTCTTGGCTGGGGAAGAAGTCAGCAGTCATGCTCGATGAAGAGTCACTGGATTCGAAACACTAACTCTCAACAGATGCTGCCAGACCTGCTGTGTTTCTTCAGCACTCTGTTTTTATTTCAAACTTCCAGTAAGTGCAGCTCTTTGTGCTTACTTTAGTGTTTGTGCTTTGCCTGCTATAATCTCCTCCTACCTCACCTGATCACCTATGCTTTTGGAGCCTGGGAAATTGAATACGCAACTGGCAGCAGCTTTTGAGTGGGGACATTTTACAAAAAGAAAGTGAGGGACATGATTTTAAAAACAAGATTTAAAATCACTCAGGCCTGAAGCAACTGAAGTCAGGCTAACCATTTAAATCCTACCTTAAGTTCACCTCAAGGGTGAGTGAATAAAGAGCAGTATGAGTAACTAAGACAGTATTTAAAATATAAGAAGTGACAAAGAGCAGACAATGAATGAGGAATGGAAAATGAAGGAAGACAAAATCAGAACAAAGTGAGTTGGAAGGAAAATTGAATGATCAATAGACAGTAGATAAGTTGACAGCAAGTGAAAGGCAAGTAGAGTGTGTGAAAGTAAGGAACAGTGAGTGTGAGCAAGAGACACAAAACATTTATGAATAAAGTCAAAATGTAAAAAGCAGAAAATTAGAGAAATGAAAAGGCATGAGGAATGTTGAGTGAGTGACAAACTTTGAGTGCCAGGGAGGGAAAAGGGAATAGAGCGTAAACAAAAAGTACTCAATGGGAAGAGTAGAGAGATTATAAAATCAATAGAGAGTGAGGAATAGACTACAAATGAGTGACCAGTAATAAAAGTGGAGGGCTACAGAGTGAAGTGTGACAGAGTGAGAGGGTGTGAGAATCTGAGTAATTCATAAAATGTAAGTAACGCAGATTGTAATAATCAGAGATTAATGATTTCTCTCTCACTGATTTTCAGGTTACTGCTATTTTCAAGAATTCCAAGGAATGCATTGACCAGAAAGTGTATCAAGCTGAAATTGACAATATTCCAGCTGCATTTGTAGATGGATCTGTAAATGGTGGTGATAGAAATGGGGCCAACAGTCTTGTGATCAAAGAAAAGTCTGATGCTGGCCATGTGGAAATCCAGGCGAGTTACATTGGTACAACTCTGTTAGTGCGCCAGGTGGGGCAGCATCTGGGCTTTGCCATCCTCATGCCTGAGGAAGTAGCAAGCTCACATACAGAGGAGCAGGATCAGCAGCTCTGTGTATCAGGCTGTCCTTTCACAGAAAGACTTCCCTTGAACTCCCCCATTGACAATGAAGAAGGGGCCAAAGCCAAATGCAAAGAGAAACTGCAGGTGGAAGACATCTATTTTGAATGTTGTGTCTTTGATATCCTGGTGACTGGTAATCCCAATGTGTCGTTAGCAACATTCAGAGCTGTGGAAGATGCCAAAATTTTGCACCCTGATAAGGAGACATTTCATGCTTTTAGAAACAGTGTGGCTGGCAGGCCGACTGTCTGCTGCATGTTTCTTTTGGCTTCTGTACTATGGATAGTGTTTCTGCATTAAGCAACTTTCTGTTGTGTCTGGAGCCTTAAAAGAGAGCCAATGACCAATCTGAATGCATTGCTGTTCCCTCACACTGAGTACTCATGTGAAACCACAAACCCAGCCCTGAAGTTACCCCCTTCTCATTTTATTCAACTATTTTTGATGTCAACATAAAATAAATAATTCAGTGGTGGTGCCTCTTCCAAATGCAGAAGACTTTCCAAAATAATAAAATACTTAACTGTTGCTTCATTTCTAAAATTATTATCTCATATAGAAATGCACATAGCCCAAACTGTTAAACATTCAGACACACTCGACGATGGCCTTGTGATATTATCGTTAGACTATTAATCCTGAAACTGAAGTAATGTTCTGGGGACCCAAGTTTGAATCCTGACATGGCAGATGGTGGAATTTGAATTTGATAAAAAAAGTCTGGAATTAAGAATCTATTGATGACCATGAAATCATTGTTGATTTTCAGAAAAGCCCATCCAGTTCAGGGAAGGAGCTCTGTCATCCTCACCTGGTCTGGGTTACATGCGACTCCAGACCCATAGCAATGTGGTTGACTCTCAGTTGCCTTTTGGAATGTTCTAGCAAGCCATTCAGTTGCACCAATCGCTACAAAATCTCAAAGAAATGAAACCAGATGGTTCACCACATATCGACCCAAGCACAAGAAAAGACAATGGCACAAACAGCAATGTGGACCCTGCAAACTCCTCCTTACTGACATCTTGGGGCTAGTCCCAAAATTGGAAGGGCTGTCTAAAAAACTAGTCAGCAGCAGCCTGACATTGCCAAACTCACAGAATCATATCTTACAGACAATGTCCCAGAAACCACCATTACCATCCCTGGACCTGTCCTGTCTCACTGGCTGGACACACTCAACAGAAATAGTGGCACAGTGGTATACAGTTGGGAGGGAGTTGCCCTGGCAGTCCTCAGCATTGACTCCAGACTGCATGAAGTCTCATGGTTCCTGGTTAAACATGGGCAAGGAAATCTCTTGCTTATTATCATGTACCATCTTCCCTCAGCTATTGAATTGGTACTCCACCATGCTGAACAACATCCAGAGGATGGTTAGAGCACAAAGTTTACTCTGGGTGAGGCTTTCAATGTCCAGCACTGTTCGGCAGCAGTATCACTGATCAAGCTGGCTGGGTCCTAAAGGACTTAGCTGCTAAACTGGGTCTGTGGCAGGTGGTGAGGGAATAACAAGAGGGAAAAACATACCTGCCCTTATCCTTGCCAATCTGCATCTGTCCATGACAGTGTGAGTTAGAGTGACCATTGCACAGTCTTTTTGGAGACGAAGTCCCACTTTCACATTGAAAATTATGTTCATCTTGTTGTCTGGCCCATCGCTGTGCTAAATGGGATAGAGTTCAAACAGATACAGCAACTCAACACTGGGGATCCAAGAAGCATCAGCAGCAGCAGAATTGTACTCCAGCACAATCTATAACAAAGAACAAAGAACAAAGAATAAGAACAAAGAAAATTACTGTTCAGGAACAGGCTCTTTGGCCCTCCAAGCCTGCACCGATCCATATCCAAATCTAAACCTGTCACCTATTTTCTAAGGGTCTGTATCCCTCAGCTCCCTGCCCTTCCATGGATCTGTCTAGATACATCTTAAATGATGCTATCGTTCCTGCCTCTATCACCTCCACTGGCAATGCGTTCCAGGCCCCCACCACCCTCTGCATAAAGAGCTTTCCACACATTTCTCCCTTAAACTTTTCCCCTCTCACTTTGAACTCATGACCCCGAGTAATTGAGACCCCACTCTGGGAAAAAGCTTCTTGCTATTCACCATGTCTATACCTCTCATGATTGTGTAGACTTCAATCAGGTCCCACCTCAACGGGGAGAACGTGCAAACTCCACACAGTCAGTCGCCTGAGGCAGGAATTGAACCCCGGTCTCTGGCGCTGTGAGGCAGCAGTGCTAACCACTGAGCCACCATGCCACCCGCAAGTTGAGCTATAGGGAGAGGCTGAACAGGCTGGGGCTGTTTTCCCTGGAGCTTCAGAGGCTGAGAGGTGACTTTACAAAATTATGAGGGGCGTGGATAGGGTAAATAGGCAAAGTCTTTTCCCTGGGGTCAGGGAGTCCAGAACTAGAGGGCATAGGTTTAGGGTGAGAGGGGAAAGATAAAAAAGAGACCTATGGGGCAACTTTTTCACACAGAGAGTGGTATGTGTATGGAATGAGCTGCCAGAGGAAGTGGTAGGGCTGGTACAATTGGGACATTTAAGAGGCATTTGGATGGGTATATGAATAGAAAGGGTTTGGAGGGATATGGGCTGAGTCCTGGCAGGTGGGACTAGATTGGGTTGGGATATCTGGTCAGCATGGACAGGTTGGACCGAAGGGTCTGTTTACATGCTGTACATTTCTATGACTCTATGACTCGATGAAGGAAAGCAAGTTGTATGCGTTCTTGACCACTCTATCGACCTGTGTTTCCACCTTCAGGGAGGAACAATGGACGAGAAAACCCAGATCTCTCTGTAAATCAATTTTCCCCAGGACTTTTCAATTTACTATACAGTTCGCTTTTGAATTGGATCTTCCAGAATGCAACACTTTGCATTTGCCCGATTGAAGTCCATCTGCCATTTCTCTGCCCAACTCTCCAACCAACTTGCTTCATTCTCTGACAGTGTCCTTCACTATCTGCTATTCCACCAATCTTAGTGTAATCTGCAAACTTGTTGATCAGATCACCTATACCTTCCTCCAAATCATTTATGTATATCACAAACAACTGTAGTCCCAGCATGGATCCCTGTGGACACCACTTATCACAGTTCTCCATTTTGGGAAGCTCACTTCCACTACTACTCTCTGTCTCCTATTGCCCAGCCACTTCTTTATCCATCCAGCTAGTACATCCTGGACCCCATATGACTTCACGTTCTCCATCAGCCTACCATGGGGAACCTTATCAAATGTCTTAATTAAGTCCATGTATATGACATCTACAGCCCTTCCCTCATCAATCAACTTTGTCATTTCCTCAAAGAATTCTATTACGTTGTTAAGAGATGATCTTCCCTGCACAAAACCGTGTTGCCCATCACTGATAAGCTCATTTTCTTCCAAATGGGAATAGATCCCTCTCTCAGTGTCTTCTCCAGCAGCCTCCCTATCAATGACATCAGGCTCACTAATCTATAATTACCTAGATTATCCCTGCTACCCTTCTTAAACAAGGTGACAACATTAGCAATCCTATAGTCCTCTGGGACCTCACGCATGTTCAAGGATGCTGCTAAGATATCTGTTAAGGCCCCAGCTATTTCCTCTCTCGCTTCCCTCAGTAACCTGGGACTTGTCCACCTTAATGCATTTTAGAATATCCAACACTTCCTCCCTCCTAATGCTGACTTGATCTAGAGTAATCAAACATTTATCATATCCCTCTCCTCAGTGAATACTGATACAAAGTACTCGTTAAAAGTCTCACCCATTTTCTCTGACTCCACGCATAACTTCATTCCTTTGTCCTTGAGTGGGCTAACCCTTTCTCTAGACACCCTCTTGCTCCTTATATATGAATAAAAGGCTTTGGGATTTTCCTTAGCCCTGTTTGCTAAAGATATCTAATGACCCCCTTTAGCCCTCTTAATTCCTAGTTTCAGATTAGTCCTACACCAATATTCTTCCAAAGCTTTGTCTGTTTTCTGGGGGTGTGCTGTAACCTCATGGTCCAGCATATCCCCCACTCAACCATTACCATAAGCACCAGGCAGACCTGTAGATCAATCCCACAACCAACAGATCTAACCTCTGCAATCCGCCACATCCAGTCATGAATGGTGGTGGAAGATTAAACAACTCACTGGTGAAGAAGGCTCCACACATATCCCCACCCTCAAACATGGAAGAGCCCAGCACATCAATGCAAAAAGTAAGGCTGAAGCAATTGCAGCAATCTTCAGCCAGAAGTGCCTAATCGATGATCCATCTTGGCCTCCTCTCATGTTCTCCAGCATTAGAGATACCAGTCTTCAGCCAATTCAGTTCACTTCATGTGATATCAAATAACAGTTGGAGACACGAGAGACTGCAAAGGCTATAGGCTCTGACAATATTCTAGCAATAGTACTGAAGACTTGTGCTTCAGAACTTGTCACTCTCATTTCACTTATACTTTCCAGTACACTTACGACATTGGCATCTACCCAACAATTGCCCAAGTATGTGTTGTCCATTAAAAAAAAAGTCAAATTCAACCCAGCCAACTACTGGCCAGTCAGTCTAATCTGGATCATTGGTAAAGTGATAGAAGGTGTAGTCAACAGTGTTATCAGGCAGCACCTGCTCAGCAATAACCTGCTGAGTATTACACCCAGTTTGGGTTGCACCAGGACCAGTCAGCTCCTGACCTCATTACAACCTTGGTTCAAACATGTAGAAAACAGCTGAATTCCAGAGGTGAGGTGAGAGTGACAGCCTTAGACATCAAGGTTGCATTTGACTGGGTATGGCATCAAGGAGCCCTAGCAAAACTGGAGTCAATGGCTGCCAGGGGGCAAACTCTTCTGGGGTTGAAGTCATACCTGACACATAGGAATATGGTCATGGTTATTGGAGGTTAGTCATCTCAGTTTAGGACATCTCTGCAGGAGTTCCTCAGGATAGTGACCTAGGCCCAATCATCTTTAGCTTCTTCATCAATTACCTTTCCTCGATCATAAGGTCAGAAATGGAGATGTTTATTGATGATTGCACAACGTTCAGCACTATTTGCAATTCCTCAGACATTGAAATAGTCCATGTTCAAATGCAACAAGATCTGCACAATATTCAGGCTTGAGCTGACAAGTGACAAGTAACATTCACGCCACACAAATGCCAGGCCATGACCATCACCAGAAAGAGACAATCTAACCACTGCCCCTTGACATTCAATCGTGTTACCATTACTGAATCCTTCACTATCAACATCCTGGGGTTATCACTGACCAGAAACTCAACTGGACTTACCACATAAACATAGTGGGTACAAGAACAGGTCAGAGGCTGTGAATACTGTGGATAGTAGCACACCTTGTGCTTCTCAAAGTCTGTTCACCATCTACAAGGCACAAGTCAGAAGTGTGATAGAATACTCTCCACTTGCCTGGATGAGTGCAACACTGAAGAAGCATGACACCATCCAGGACAAAGCAGTCTGCTTGATTGGCACCACATCCATAAGCATCCACTCCCTCCACCACCAATGCTCATTAGCAGCAGTGCATGCTATCTACAAGATGCACTGCAGAAATTCACCAAAGATCTCTCAGATAGCATCTTCCAAACCCACAACCACTTTCACCTAGGACAAGAGCAGCAGATATATAGGTACATCACCATTTTCAAGTTCCCCTCCAAGCCACTGACTATCCTGACTTGGATATATATTGCCATTCTTTCGTTGTCACTGGGTCAAAATCTTGGAATTCCCTCCCGAACAGCAATGTGGGTCAACCTACAGCTGGTGAAGTGCAACATTTCAAGAGGATAGCTTACCACCACCTTCTTAAGGGCAACTAGGAGCAGGCAATAAATGCTAGCCAGCTAGTAGTGCCCACATTCCACAAAATGAGTAAACACACAGTACTATGATCATAGAATCCCTACAGTATAGAAACAGGCCATTTGGCCTAATAAGTCAACACCGACCCTCTGAAGAGTATTTCACCCAGACCCATTCCCCTACCCTATTAATCTACATTTCCCTTCACTAATGCACCTTACCAACACATCCCTGAACACTATTGGCAATTTAGCACGGACAATTCACCTAACCTGTATATCTTTGGACTGTGGGAGGAAACTGGAGCACCTGGAGGAAACCCACACAGACATGGGGAGAATGTACAAACTCCACACAGATGGTCACCCGAGACTGAAATTGAACCTGGGTTCCTGGCACTGGAAGGCAGCAGTGCTAATCACTGAGCCACCCTATATTTGTATTCATTCATGTGTAGTTCTGTTAGATATCCATAAATATAGAGCTCTATCATGTATTCACCCATAAACACTATCAGATAATCAGCTCTACACAGACTCTCAGCATCCATGCACCTCCAGCCCAATGTAGTCAAGTATCTGTTTACTTTTGCAAAGCCCTATGAAAGTAAATGTGCATTTAAGAACGTTTAGCATGCTGAACCTTTCAAGTAGAATTGCAACAACAATTTTTAAACTCATAAACTCAAATATTATCTTTTAAGCAATGAAAACTGTATCATGGTTAATGAATAATAATGCCTGAGTCTGGTTGTGACAGAGCAGCTTAAAATAGCTCAGAGCATTTAATGGTGAAGAAGTGGTACTGTATTGCACTGGGGAAGCTAGAAATCTTGACTCAATGCGCAATCCACCAGATAGATCTTAAAAAGACATTTAAATTTGAGAAGAGAAACAGATACATTTAAGGCATGAGGGCAGGATGGCACTAAGACAACTGACCACTTTGCACATTAATTATGGGATTGAAGGAGAGGGCCAATATCAAAGATTAAAATTAGCAGTACATGGTCATCGAACTAATATGCGACAAATAGTTGGAATCTTGCATTTAGTCACATTACATCTGAAGAAATGAAGGATATATTGGTGCAGCAAGAAGAAGCATTCCAGTCCAAAGTTGTTCAGCAGCACTCCTGATGCAACTGAATTCTTTTGCATGTATTTTTCCAGAAAGAAATCAATTAAAAATCAATCAGAGAAGTAAATGGGCATTCATTCTTGTACAACTTTTTAAAATACTTGCAGAAATTGCTGGAGAAACTGAGCTGGTCTGGCAGCTTCTGTGGGAAGAATATGAAAGGGATATGTAAACACAGAGATAATGGATAGCAGTGCAGGACAGAATAAAAGTTGAATAAGAGGTAATAGTGTTAGCTATGCTGAATGCAACCCATACAATGTTGTAATGTGTGTAGTACATGGGAATGGGTGATTGTGCTAAAAGCAACCCATGTCATAACAGGACCATGTATGAGTTAGGTAAAAATCATGGAAGGATAGAATCAGACTCTGAAGTTATTGAATTAGATGCTTAGTCTTGAGGCTGCAGGGTCCCCAACTGAAAATGAGATGTTCTTCGAGCTTGCAATGAGGCTCACTGGAACACTGTTGTAGGCCTACGACAGAAATATCGTCATGGGAACATGATAGTATGCTAAAGTGGCAGGCAATTGGAAGCTTGGGATCATTTTTGTGGACAGAGTGTAGGTGTTCAGCAAGATGGTCACTAACCCTGCATTTTGTCTCCCCAGTGTAATGGGGACTACATTGTAAACAGTGAATACAGTTGAAGTAGAGGTGAATTACTGCTTCATCTGTAAGGTATGTCTGAGGCCTTGGATGGTGAGGAGGGTGTGCGTCTGGGTGGAATGGTCTTCAGAGGGTGGGTGCAAACTTGATGGACTGGATGACCTTTTTCTGCACTATATGGAGTCCACGATTCCATAATTAAAAATGCGTAACACTTATTTTAACATACAGTTTAATGTTTGCTGACATCAGGGTGGTAGTAGGAGATGATATAGACTCTATGGAGAATATGGTTGAATCAATGTGGGTGGAAATTAGAAATAGTAAGGAGAAGGAGTCACTGATAGGCGGTAGTCTATAGGCTACCAAATAACAACATCATGGTGGAGTGGGCAATAAACAAAAATAACTAATACATGTAGAAATGGCATGGCAATTACCAAGGGGGATTTTAATCTACATATTGATTGGTCAAACCAATTCGGTTAAGGCAGCCTTGAGGAAGAGTTCATAGAATATATCTTTGATAGTTTCCTCAAATAGTATGTAATGGAACCTATGAAGGAGCAAGCTATTATAGATTTGTCCTGTGTCAAAAGACAGGATTAATCGATGACCTCATCGTTAGGGATCCTTTTGTAAGGAGCGATAACCATATGGTTGAATTTAAAATATAGATGGTGTGTGAGAAGATAAAATCCAATCCTTTGTGCTTAAACAAAGGAGACTAAAATGGGATGAGTGAGGGGTTGGCTAAGGTAGACTGAGAGCAAAGACTATATGATGGTACAACTGAGGAACAGTGGAGGATTTTCACATTGCTGAGTGAAAGTTTGTACCAGTGAGAAGGAAGAACTGTAGGTAAAGGGATAATCAGCCACGATAACTAAGGAAAAAAAAGGACGGTATCAAATTGAAAGTAAATACATAACAAGTGGTAAAGATTAGTGGGAAATTAAACAATTGGGAAATCTTTAAATGTCAACTGACAGCCACAAGAAAAGCTACAAAGAAAAATAAGATGGATTATAAACTAGCTCAGAATATAAAAGCAGATAGCAAAAGTTTCTACAAATAAAATGAAAAGGAGCGGCTAAGGTAAATATTAATCTTTTAGAGGATGAGAAGGGGGATTTAATAATGGGAAATGAGTAAATTGCTGGCATTGAACAGGTATTTTGTGTCAGTTTTCACAATGGAAGACACAAATAACACGTCAATAATTAATGACAAGGAGGCTCTAGCAGGTGAGGGCCGAAAGAGGTAGTGTTGGGCAAGCTAATAGGTCTAAAAGTAGACAAGTCTCCTGGCTCTGATGGAATACATCACAGGGTACTAAAAGAGATGATGGGCAAAAAAGCATCGGCACTTGTGGTAATTTACTAAACTTTGTTGGACTCTGGGGCGTTTCCAGCAGATGTGATATCACTGTTAATAAGAGGAGGGAGACAAAGGCAGGTAATTATAGGCCTGTTAGCTTAAATCCTATGGTGGGGGAAATTCTTCAATCAATAATCAAGGAAGAAATAGCGAGACATCTGAATAGAAATTGTTCCATTGGGTAGTTGCAGCATGAGTCTATGCAAGATAGGTCATGTTTAACTAATTTACTGGAATTCTCTGAGGATATTACAAGTGCAATGGACAACTTGGAACCAGTAGATGTGACATATCTGGATTTTCAGAAAGGCATTCAGCAAGCTGCCACACAAAGCATGATGCATATGAGATAAAGGTGCAAGATCTTACAGGTGATGTATTAGCATGAATAGAAGATTGGTTAACTAACAGAAAGCAAACAGTGGGAGTAAATGAGTGTTTTTCTGGTTGGCGATCAGGGGCGAGTGATGTGCCTCATGGATTAGAGTTGGAACCACAATTGTTTACAAATTATATAGATAATTTAGAGTTGGAGACCAAATATGAAATAGAATAGAATAGAATAGCTTTTATTGTTATATACAATTGGTTCTATATAACGCTTCTTTCTTCAACATGAATTGCTTTAACATAATTGAAGAATTTAGACCGTTATTTGTAGAACACAAACTTTCCTTACCTGTATTGGCTATAATGTGATTCTGGTCCCATTAGTTTAAATGGCATGTCTACTGCACGATTTTCTTATAATGCGAGATCACACGGGAACAGAATTATCGCATTATATCAGAGCCAACTGGAAACTCAATGAGTATAGTGAAAAGTTTATAGGTCACCAATTCCATCATCAACTTAGATACGAAGGTACCTAGGTACAGCTTCTTTAGTTAGTGTATCATACTTTGCAGATGAAGTGAAAGCCTGCAGAGGGATATAAATAGTCTCAGTGAGTAGGCAAGGATTTACAGATAGAGTATAATGTTGGTACATGTTAGGCTATCCATTTTGATAGGAATAATAGCAAAATGGACTGTTGTTTAAATGGTGAAAAGTTGCAGCATGCTGATGTGCAGAGGCATCAGGATGTCCTTGTGCATGAATCACAAAAAGTTTGTTTGCAGGTGTAGCAGGTAATTAAGATGGCAAATGAAATATTGTCCTTCATTACTAGAGGGAGAGAGTATAAAAATTGGGAGGTTATACTGCAGCTGTACAGAGTGCTAGTGAGGCCACACCTAGAGTACTGTTTACAGTTTTGGTCTCCTAACATGGGAAGGGGTGTACTGGCACTGGAGGGGGTGCAAAGGACATACACTAGGTTAATTCCAGAATTGAGAAGGTTGGTTTATGAGAAGGGATTGAGTAGACTGGGGCTGAAATATGTGGTGCTGGAAAAGCGCAGCAGGTCAGGCAGCATCTAAGGAGCTGGAGAATCGACGTTACGGGCATAAGCCCTTCTTCAGGAACTTCTGGGACTATACTCATTGGAATTTAGAAGAATGAGGAGAGACCTAATTGGAAAATGTAAAATTATGAACGGAATAGATAAGCTAGAAGAGGCGAGGTTGTTTCCATTGGCGGGTGAAACTAGAACTGGGAAGCATAGCCTTAGAATAAAGGGCACAGTTTTAGGACTGAGTTGAGGAGGAACTTCTTCACCCAGGCCATTGTGAATTTGTGGAATGCCCTGCCCACTGAAACAGTGGAATGTTTTTAAGGGAAAGATGAATTGATTTTTAACCAGTAAGGGAATTAAGGGTTATGGTAAACAAGTGGATTAGTGGAGCTTAATCCAAGAAAGGATCAGCCAAAATCTTACTGAATGGCAGAGCACGCTCGATGGATGAAATGACCTACTCCTGCTCATATTTCTTATATTCTTATGAATGCTTTGATCAATCAGTGTCATCTTGCCAATTAATCAGCAGTCTTTTCTCTAACAGTACACACTGTTGCACCTTTTGAGATTTAATACTCTTGCATCTGTCCTGATCCATGCAAGACAAAAAGCTTTAAAAGCATTTTTTTTTAACAGCAATGCACTGTTATTAATGCATAAAAACATTCAGCAATTCGGAGTTCTGAACTGTTAGTCCAGGTAGAACTGATCATTTCTGCATAAGTGTCAAAACGTTGTTATATTTGAACTGTAAAATTAAGAAAACTCATCACAGAGACTTGGGGCTGCTCTATCTCTATAAAGACTCTGTAATGAGATGATGTATGTTCTCAGTGGTCTCCACTTCTAAACTGATAATACTGTAATTATTGACAGTTATTCAATGTTACATTGAGGACATAAGTTAAACTGGGGGAAATTATATAAAGAAGATGATCCTTCAGAAACAAAAAATGTACTAACTAACAGCTAACTAATTAATAATAACTAATAATCTAACTGAGGGATTGAAAGCAAACAAAGAGATCAAATTGGATTGTGCTTAACCAGACATCAATGTTACTAATTAGGAATACTCAAGGTAAAAACTAACTGGAAAAGGAAGAAATGCTTTCAACGAGTACAGAGTAAAATCATCAAATCCGGAGTATTCTGAATTGCTGTAATATATACTGCTTTCCTGTGTTGGCTGCAGTTGCCTTTGATTCATCACTTTTATAAATTAAAATATAATCTGAACATGGACAGGAACTTGTTTTACTTGAACATTAATGAGGGAAAAATATTATTTGGGGAGGCAGAATCTAGTGGTATTATTGCTGGAGTATTTAATCAGAGATCCTGAGTAATTTTCTGGTGATACAAGTTTAAATTCTACCATCATGGATTTTGAGTTCAAATTTTTAAAAAAACAGTCTGGAATTATGAGCCTAATTACATTGTCAATTGTTGGAAAAGCCCATCTGATTCACCAAGGTCATTTTGGGAAGGAAATTTACCATTCTTACTCGGTCTGGCCAGCATGTGACTCCAGACCCACAGAAATGACTCTTAACTACCCTCTGGGCAATTAAGGATGGGCAATAAATGTTGGCTTAGCTAGTGATAGCCATATCCTGTGAATGTATAAAAAATGCTATCATGTTCTCCATGCATAAAACCATAGATTTATGCATTTTCCTGACTAATTCAATTACATTTTAATATATTTTATTTAAATTGCCAAATGTTCAAGCTGCCACTTCCACAGAACAGTGCAGCAAGGAAGAGGTCCTTTGGCCTATCACATTTGAGCCGACCATATTGCATTATAAACTAATTCCATTTGCCTGCACATGGTCCAGATCCCTCTATTCCCTGCCTGTTCATGTGTCTATCTAAATGCCTCTTAAATGTAGCTAAACCACAAAGCAAGGTGAAAAATCTGAATGACATAAGAGAACAGCTTGTTGCCCTACTTCAACACATTAAGTGCATGTTTTCCCTTTCTGTACAGAATCATAGGAACATAAGAATAGGTGTAGATTCTGATTATTGAACATATCCCTCCATTCAATATGATAATGGCTGATCAGCACTTCAATGTCTTTTACCCGCCCATTCCCACAACCCTGTACATCACTGGTAATAAAATCCATCAATCTTTAAACAATCTTCAAAGGCATTCGAGGCAGAGAATTCCAAAGCTTCACAACCTACTGAGTAAAACAAATTTTCCTCATCTTCAACCTCAGTAATATTCAATAAAAGTGGACTGAAGACAGAAGTAGAATCAAGGTGAAATTAACCATCTATCCTCCTAAATATCAATGCCAGTAAAAAGAAGAAAAGTGCTCTCCTCATCTCAGCAAAATAAAATTGGAGCTATGCACTGGATCTTTGCTGACAAAGAGTAGATTTGGCACTGGCCCAAACATTTATCATCTAACTTATCCCATTACGTGCATCCTTCAGTCTTTCATTCCCCTTGCTACTTCCCATTCACCTCATCCATCCCCTTCCTCTCCATTTCCCATCCACTCACAGTGGAGAAATGATTCATTCCATGCATTCTTATATTTAGTTCCTCTCTCTCCCCTCCATTCCTTTCACTTGATCTATTCCTCATTTCCCCTCTTTCCTGTCTCTCATCCTTGCTATCTGTCACCCACTACTGGATCTATTTGACCTCTACTTTTGACTGACTTAATCAGAATACTGAACATAATTTTCACTCCCTGGTTTTAACATCAGAGAACATCAAATAAAATGGAATCAAAATGAAAGTATAATGAAACTTATTTTAATTTAGAATATTTACTGCATGAAGCAAAAACTTAGACATTATTATTTTGGTACACAACACAGTAATAATTTATAACTGCACTGGTAGGAAATGCAGCAAATCAAGTGAGTTGAGTTTTGCTGGAGTCATCAGCACCCACCACCCCCACCTCCACACACCCCGCCACCCCCGATGGAAGAGGTTTAGCCATATGTAGCAGTTGCAAAAAACTTTATGTGCGTACTATATTGATGGAACACAACTTTCACCATGCACAAGTGCTGATAGACAATAACTGTCAGGATTCTGGATAAGGTTGCCTTTGCCTCTTTTAATTTTTGGAAGACATGCACAAGAATTTTCATGCATAAGTGATCCATCATCTTCTTGTTCATTAAAAAAAAACAACTGTTTAAAAGGAATACCACAACTTGCATTGCACAATATCTTTGCTCCACATAAAAACTCCCAATTTGGAAATGAAATTCAGGATAATATATTCTCAGAATACATGCATTGCAGGTTGCTATATTCCCAGCACAACTGAACAGCTAGGTAAGTTCACATACCTCTTCAGATGCAATTGTTTTAACTTTAAAATTAAGTGTTTCTTCCTGATTTCACTCATCTTGATTTCAACACTTTAAAATCCATGATCTTTTCAGCTGAGATAAATAAGGACAGGTGACAAATGGATCACCTCTCAACCCACACACCATCCTGACTTGGAAATGTATCATGGATCTTACGTCATTATCTTCTTCCTTAGAAGGACATGGTATATGTATTGTGGAAGTACAGATACCATGTGGACTTGTTATGAGCAGCTCATTGGTATCAAAAATGATGCCTATCAGGCTGGAGGAATCAAACAAAAATTCCCAGCTTCATGTGGGCTTCCTTCTCCTTCCTTTGAAGTACAGTTTTCTACACTTCATAGAGACTCAGAGTACAAGAGCAAGGAGGTAACGATGAACTTGCATCAGATACTGGTTAGTGCTTAACTGGTTAGTATTATGTACAATTATATAGTTCTCATATATTACAGGAATTCTGTGAAGATTTTAAAGAGGGTGCACAACAGGTCTTTGAAAGAATGGTTACAAGGCTGTGATACTCCAGTGATGAAGAAAAAATGGATTAGATTCGATTAGATACGCTACAGTATGGAAACAGGCCCTTCAGCCCAACAAGTCCACACCGACCCTCCGAAGAGCAACCCACCAAGATCTCATTCCCCTACCCTATATTTACCCTTGACTAATGCACCTAATGCTATGGGCAATTTAGCATGGCCAATTCACCTGGCCTGCACATCTTTGGATTGTGGAGCACCCAGAGGACACCCACGCAGACATGGGGAGAATGTGCAAACTCTACACAGACAGTCACCTGAGACAGGGATCAAACCTGGATCCCTAGTAATGTGAGTCAGCAGTGCTAACCACTGAGCCACCAAACTGGAGAAGTTGAAAATATTTTCCCTTGAAGTGAGCAGGCTAAGGAGAAATTTGATTGATGTTTTTCAAAATCATGAGGGACCTGGATGGTGTGAATGGAGATAACTGTTTCCACCTGAAAATGGGTGGAACCAAAGGGCACACTTTTAAAGTGCTGAGCAAAAACAGCAAAAGTGAGATGAGAAAAAAAAATCTGTGGAATTTAGATATCTTACAGATAAGAGAGAGGCAAGAATGAACATTGGACTGTTGGAAAATGAACTTGAGGAGTAGTAATGTGAAATAAAGAAAGGGTGGAGGAAGTAAATAGGTACTTTGCATCAGTTTCACAGCACACGAGAGCAGCAGCATACCAGAACTTCAATACAGTCAAGGGACAAGGTGAGCGTAGTTGCCATTACTCAGGAGAAGGTGATGGGGAGTTATCTTAAATTGGATAAATAACTCAGACCAGATGGACTACACCGCAGACTTCTGAAGGATATGGCTGAGGAGTATGTTGATACATTGGTAGTGATCTTTCAGGAATCACTGGAGTCAGTGAGGGTCCCAGAAAACTGGAAATTAGCTGATGAACACCCTGTTTAAGAAAGGAAGAAGGCAGAAGACAGAAAACCTTAAAACATTTAGCCAGACCTTGATTGTTGGTAAGTGTTCAGAGTCCATTATTAAGGATGAGATTGCAGAATACTTAGAAATGCATGGTAAAAATCGAGCTGAGTCAGCATGACGTCATCAAGGGGAGATCATGCCTGACACATCAGCAAATTGGACAAAGGAGAGCTAGTAAACATGATTGATTTGGCTTTTGACAAGATGCTGCACAGGAGGCTGCGAAATAAGACAAGAGCCCACGTGTCAAGAATAAGATACTTGCATGGATGGAGCTTTGGCTCACTGGCACAAGGCAGTGGATAAAAGGGTCTTTTCAGGTTGGTAGCTGGTGACTAGTTGAGATTTGCAGAGAACACAACTTTTCATGTTATGCATTAATGATCTGGATGAAGGAACTGAGGGCATTGTTGCTAAGTTTGCAGATGTCAGAATGATATGTCGAAGGACAGATAGTGACGAAAAGTGTGGCGCTGGAAAAAGCACAGCAGGTCAGGTAGCATCCGAGGAGCAGAAGAGTCGATGTTTCGGGCATAAGCCCTTCATCAGAAATAATGGATGTTCCTCGGATGCTGTCTGACCTGCTGTACTTTTTCCAGTATCACACGTTTTGACTCTGACTCTCCAGCATCTGCAGTTCTCACTTTTTCTCGGTGGGAGAGATACTGTTGAGGAAGTGGGAAGGCTACAGAAGGACTTAACAGGCTAGGAGTGGCAGGTGGAATACAATGTTGGGATTGTGTGAGGCTATACACTTTAGCTGGCAGAATAGAGACATAGAATATTTTCTAAATGGTGAAAGGCTTCTGAAATCTAAAGCACAAAGGGTCTTGGAAATCCTAGTTTAGGATTCTCTTAAGGTTAACATATGGGTTCAGTTGGTACTTAGGAAGGCAGATGAAATGTCAGCATACATTTCAATATGAGTAGAATACAAGAGCAGAGGCGGACTGCTGAGGATGTATAAGGTTCTGTTCAGACTGCATTTGGAATATTATGAGCTGTTTTGGGCCCTTCTTAAACCCTTCATATTTCAGAAAGGATGGGTTGCCAATCGAGGGGGTCCAGAGAAGGTTTACGAGAATAATCGCAAGAGTGAAGGGCTTGTCAATATGATGAGCGGTAAGACACCGGATTTGTACTCAATGAAGCTTAGAAAGATGAAACTTATTGAATCTGATTGAAATTTATAGCATATTGAGAGGCCTGGGAAAAGTGAATGTAGAGATATTTCCATCAGAGGGAGAGTTTATGACCCAAGGACATAGCCTCAGACTGAAGGGATGACCGTTAAGAACTGAGATGGGGAGGACTTTCTTCAGCCAGAGGGTGGTTAATCTGTGGAATTTATTGCTGCAAAGGGCTGTGGAGGCCAAGTCACTGAGTGTATTTAAGACAGAGATAGATAAGTTCTTGATTAGGATAGAAATCAAAGGGAGAAGGCAGGAGAATGAGATTGAGAAACATATCAGCCATGATTGAATGGTGGAGCAAACTCAATAGGCTGAAGAAGGGCTTATGCCTGAAACATCGATTCTCCTGCTCCTAGGATGCTGCCTGGCCTGCTGTGTTTTTCCAGCACCACATTTTTCAACTCTGGTCTCCAGCATCTGCAGTCCTCACTTTCTCAATAGGCTGAATAGCCTAATTCTGCTCCTCTAGCTTCTGGTCTTATACAATGTGTGGGATGGAAATGTGTTTCAAATGAGACATTGATAATTATTTAGAAACTGCAGGTTCTGGGTAAAAGGCAGGAGACTGACAGTAACTTAAAATGCTCAGCGTGCTGGGAGGAAATTGTTCACAAATTGCTTTCTCACAATCTTGATTGAGTTTTTTGAGGAGGTGCCAAGGCAGAGTAGTTGTTATGGACTTTAGCACAGCCTTTGACAAGGTCCTTCATGGCAGGCTAATACAGAAGGTAAAGTCACATGGGATCTGTGATGAGTGGTAAGATGAATACAGAACTGGCTTGGTCATAGAAGACGGTGAATAGTGGTGGAAGTGTGTTTTTCTGACTGCAGATCTGTGACCAGTGGTATTGCACAGGGATCACTGCTCAGACACCTTGTGGTTTGTAATATGTACAAATGATTTGGAGGAGAATGTAGGTAGTCTGATCATTGAGTTTGCAGATGACACAAAGATTGGAGAAGCTGCAGATAGTGAGGAGGATTGCCAGAGGATACAGCAGGATATAAATAGGCTGGAGACTTGGGTGAAGAAAGACAGATGGAGTTTAATCCATACAAATGTGAGGTGATGAAATGAAGACAGTCTAATGCAGGAAGGAAGTATAAATAAATGGCAAAACCCTTAGAAGTATTAACATACGCATGTGTTTTAGGTGTACAGGTCCACAATTCACTGAAAGTGGTGACATAAGTAGATAATATGGTCAAGAATACATATGGCAAGTCTGTCTTCATCAGTTGGGGCACTTGAGTATAAAAATTGGCAAGTTGTGTTGCAGATGTATAGAATTTTAGTTTGGCTACGTTTGGTTTATTACATACAATCAAGTCACTACACTACCAGAAGAATGTCGAGGATTTGAAAAGGGTACTGAAAATGTTTACCAGGATATTGGCTGGTTTGGGGGGCATTATCTATGAGGAGAGATTGGTCAAACATGGTTCATTTTCACTTGGATGTCAGAGGCTACGGAGTGACCTAATAAAAGTTTACAAAATTATGAGAAGCATAGATAGAATGGATAATCAGAGTCTTTTTCGCAGGGTAGAAGTGCCAATTACTAAGGCATAGTTTTAAGGCAAAAAGGGGAATGTTTAAAAGAGCTGTGAGAGGCAAGTCTTTTCCACAGAGGATGGTAAGTACCTGGAATGCACTGCTAGTGAGGTAGTAGAAGCAGATACAATAGCATTATATAAAAGGTATCTTAACTGCTACATGAATAGGCAGGTAATATGGACTGCTTAGAGGAAAAAGCTTCATATTTTAAATTGGCATCATGTGTTGGCGCAGCCTTGGTGAGCCAAAGAGCTTTTTCCTGTGTGGTACCGTTCTTTGTTCTTTGTCAGAGTGTTGCGGAAATTAGATCTCTGAAAGTATTTAAAGAGAAAGTAGATATATTTTTGAAATATCAAAATGAACACTATGAGGAGCTAAAAGAGGACCTGAGGCCTAGGCAGATCAGCCATCATCTGAATGAATGACAGGGTGGGGTTAATCAAGTTAAATTCCTCTTCCTGCTCTGGTTTCTAATCCTATTTCAGACTTGAGTTCACAGGCTCACCATTTCTGAGTTCTTTTACTGTTGTGTGACACTGTTCCTTGACTGAGTATGTTGTCATCAAATTTCAAATCCCTGGCTAATGCCAGTTTTGAAATTTTCGCAGGAAACCGTAGAATGAGGCTAAAAAAACTCTTGTACATCAAATTTCCCATGCAGACTTCTCTCCGCTCCATTCAGCACATCCTCAATTAGGCTGGCTGCTTCTTCATCAAATCTTGGAATAGTTTTAATGATATTGTGACAATTGGCTGCTTTCACAGCTTGCACCATATGTAGAAGCATGAACACAACTGTTTGATGATTATTCATTCATAAACAATTCTCTGAAAAAAGTATCACTGTTACATTTTCTGGAATGAAAAGAAACATGCGGAATGCACAGCAGGTCAAACAGCTACTGAAAGAAATAGACAGTTTGATGCCGCATGTTAAACCTCTCAACAGCCTGTGAGTTCTTCACAAGGTTTCATAAAATGACTAACCTTTTCACATGTCAGTACACTGAATATCTGGTGTGATTTAAACCAGGAACAGTAACATATGTTAAAACCTTTTCACATAAACACTTTGATAAAAAGAGGTGGTATTATTGACAAGATTCCAACAGTAAACCATAATGTGGGATGAGAGGCAGATTTTGTTTCTGTGAATAATTAAGTTTATTTAAAATACAAAAGCTGCATGTGAAACAGTTGTGCTTTGTAACAAGGAGTAGGAGGATTTAATTGGAATCTCAGCAGCAAAATTGGAGAACAATATAATGCATTAGAAGAGCACTTTTGGGAGAAATGGCCACTTCAAAACCAAAGGTCATGATTCATCATTGTACCAAGCATAACTGGCTGCTCAATAACTGCCACCAATTAAAATTGAAATATAATTGTAACAAAGTATGTCTTTCACTCAATCTTAGTTTGATGAACAGTATTTCAACGTCTTCCCCTTTGAAAATGGATTTCTTTTATTCATCTTTGGGATGTGAAGGCTATTGACAACATATGTATTTAACACTCATTCCTAATTTCCCTGGAGAATGTGATGTTCAGTCACCTTCTTGACATTACATTTAGTGCAGTCACACCCACAGTAATGTTTACATAGGAAGTCCAGGATATTGATATGTGAAAATGATTGAATGGCAATATTGTTCCAATGAAGGATTGATTTGTAATGGTACCTCTAGGATGTGATGTTCCCATGCATCTGCTGCTTTAGTATTTCTAAGAGATCACAGAATTGAAAGGTGGTTTGGAAGGATCCTTGGTGAGTTTCTGCTCTAAATCTGGTAGATGGTGCACACTACTGTCACTGTGAGATATTAGTGAAGGCAGAATGTTTAAGAGTGTGGATTTAGCTTCAGTGACCTGGTCCTAATCCTGCAATGCCAGAGTACACATTGAATTAGAGTTGGTTTACTGATACAGTAAATTGAAGGAAATGCCAGGCCATGAGGTTACAGGTTGAGGCTAAATACAATCTTGTTGCAGCTGATAGCCAATAGAGCCTTGAGAATGCTTAGTGTTGAACAGTTGGACCTACTCTGAATCCATCCTGTTCAGTATGGTGAAAGCATCACACAATACATTGGAGGTTGGCCTATTTCAAAAATGATGCTTTTTCTCCACAAGGACTGTGAGGTGATAATTCCCAAAAATGTTGTTGTGGACAGATGCATCTGCAACAGGGAGAATGTTGTGAACAAAGTTGAGCAGTTCTTTCCTTCATATTGTTTCTGAAACAGCTGCTGCCAACCAGTTTGGAAAATATGTCTTTCAAACTCAGCCATCTCAGTTGTTAGTCATGATACTAAGTTATGCTTCCTGATGATCATTGAAGTAAACCACCCAAAGTGCTCTCATTACTTTCAGTATTTCTTCCAAAATCGTGTTCAATATGGAGGAATATTGACTCATTAGCTAAGTGAGGATAGTGGCTGGTAATCCTCAGATTTCTTTTTAGCACGCTTGACCTGATACCATAAGACTTCATGGGATCTAGAGGCAATGCTGACTACAGTCAAAGCAACTCCCTCTTGGCTCAATACCACTGTGTCAACACATTTGGTACACCTGACGGGTGGTGTGACATGACTTATTTAATGATGGTAACAATATTGGTATATGACCAGTCTTTGGGAAAATGCTCCCAAGTTTGATGTGTTTCCCAGACATTAGTTATGAGGACCTTGCAAAGTTTACTGTGTAGGTATGCCTTTGTCACTTCTGATCCCTGAGTTGACATCTGGAGATCCATCTAGTTTTATTGTTCATCAACCTTTCTGTACAGTTTGATGTAACTGAATGTTTTTAGAAAACTAACTAATGGGATGTAGGTATTGCGGGCTGTATCAGTATTTATTACCCATCCCTGATTGCCTGAGAAAAGGTAGTAGTCAAGATTAGAGTGGTGCTGGAAAAGCACAGCAGGTCAGGCAGCATCTGAGGAGTAGAAGAATCGATATTTCGGGCAAAAGCCTTTTGCCTGAAATGTCGATTTTCCTGCTCCTTGGATGCTGCCTGACCTGTTGTGCTTTTCCAGCACAACTCTAATCTTGACACTGATCTTCAGCATCTGCAGTACTCACTTTCACCTGAGAAAAAGTAGTAAACAGGCAGGAGGCTGGAAGAACACAGCAAGCCTGGCAGCATCAGGAGGTGGAGTCAACGTTTTGGGTGCAATCCTTCTTCAACTCCGCCTCCTGATGTTGCTTGGCTTATTGTTTTCGTCCAGCCTGTCTACTTTGGATTCCAGCATTGCAATTCTTTTGTCTCTGAGAAAAGGTACTGGCAATCTGCCCTTTTAAATGCTACATCCATGTGTTATATGTACACTCAATGTTAAGAAGGATGTTCATAATTTGATCAAGTGGAAATGAAATAACATTGATATAGTTCCAAGTTATGATAGTGAGTCACTTGGAGAAGAATTGGCAGGTGATGGAGTTCCTACTTGATTGCTGTTGTTCACAGTTTTAGATCATGGAAATGGAAGATGCTGTCATAATGTGCCAGTGGATGGAGCGAAACTGAAGCTGGTCAACGATGCGCCAGTCAAGCATGCTTTAAGCTTCTTAAGTGTCATTGACCCTGTACTCATACAAACATGTGGAGAGTATTCCATCACACCCCTACCTTGTGCCTTGTATATGATGATGAGGCACTGAGTCATCCAGAGATGAGTTATTCACTACAGAACTCCAAGCCTGACATCTTCTTGTAACCGCAGCATTTATATGGCAGGTCCAGTTCAGTATCTGGTCAATGGTAACACCCAGGATGTGAATAGTGTGGGATTCAGTGATGGCAATGTCACCAAATGTCAAGGGTGACAGTTCACACCTAGCATTTGTTAATGGCATTAGACAACTACTGAAATATTACATTGGACAAACAGGCAGAGAACTAGCCACCAGGATACACGAACATCAACTAGCCACAAAAAGACAAGACCCACTACCACTTGTATCCTTACATACAGATAAGGAATGACACCACTTCGCTTGGGACAACATACGTATCCTAGGACAGGACTAGTCGAGACACGCACGAGGTGGCAAGGGTGGGAAGAAAGAAGCTTTGAAAACTGGTGAATTCTATGTTAAGGTAAGCTCCCAAGGTGGGAGGTGTTTTTCATCCAGCTTGTGCGGCCTAATTTTGACAGTGGAGGCGGCCCATGATATGTTGTCAGGGGAGTGGACTGTGGGGGAAAGACTTGAAATGGTTGGCATCCAGAAGATTGGCTTGATTGGAGCATACAGACCATAGGTGTTCACCGAGCTGGTTCCCGAATTTGCGTTTGGTCTCTCCGATATAGAGGAGACTACACCGGGAGCAACAGATGCAATAAATCAGGTTAAAGGAAATGCAGGTGAATCTCTGCCAGACTTGGAAAGATTCTTTGGGGCCTTGGATGCTCAGAGGGAAGGTTTGTACCCCAATCTTTTACTTCTCTGAAACTACATTTTGAAAACAAACTTTGCTCGTTGTTTAATGTGATGCTAATCTTCTACCACTAGGAGGAAGACTTCCGAGTATTCATCAATTACGAGAAGGGATTAAACAAACTTTTATGTCTATTCTGGTTGAAGATCAGATCAATAATGGGAATGTTATCTATTTATTGTTATCACAACTGTTACTTCTCCATTACAAATACTTTGCATGCTGATGCACAATCAAGTACAACCCATTATTACACATTGGAATTTAAACAAGCAAAGCAATTGAGTGATCAAATTGTACTGTACATTAACTTTTCTGAGAAATATTTTTTCTAATCATGGATGTTCATGCCCTTTAAGCAAAATGTTCAAAAACTGCTCTTATCAGGACTGAATAGGACAAATGTGTGCACCTCATGAGTAACTATTAATCTCTTCATTGCAATATTGCCCTACTGAATTAGTATGTGCCAAGTTCCAGTTTATCTTTGCAACAATAACTTGCCTGGTAAAACGGATTAATCATAAATTAGGAGTAAACATTATACATGCTTTCAGCTACTTGAAAGACACTGACAAAACATTTGTCCACCATGCTTCGAGAAAAGGGGAGTATAATTTATTGCTGAATGTGAGAGAATCAGATAGTTTCAATTTTAGTTTATAAAAAGCTTAATAAATAGAAATACATTTTTTTGATTTGTACCATCAATAAGCAAAAATTTATCAATGCCACACCAGCAGCTTAAACCAATGAAAATGCGTGAGCAGGCATGGTCTCCATAGTCCCAGCAGAGCATGCACTGCTCGCATTAGAGAGATGGTTTAAGTCGAGAACTTGATGCTGGAAAAGCACAGCATGTCAGGCAGCATCGGAAGAGCAGGAGAATCGACATTTCTGGCATAAGCCCTTCAGCAGGTATTAGGCCTGAAACATCGATTCTCCTGCTCCTCCATTGCTGCCTGACCTGCTGTGCTTTTCCAGCACCATACTCTCAACTCTGATCTCCAGCATCTGCAGTCCTCACTTTCTCCCTGGTGATGGTTTAACCTGAGGGTCACCACACGTCAGGCAAGGGGTGATGTTGAGAAGGTGGGGCTTTCATGGTGATGTCTTAAATATTATTTAATATTAAAGTTTAATGTTATTCAACTTTCAAAAATTGATACAGATGGCAATTCATATTCAGTTAACAAGATAATATCATAATTTGTAGTTTGTTTAAAAAACATGACCTTTCAGAATTTTAACTTTTAGTCTCTCAGTAATCTACTTTTGATAAAGGAAATCTACTATCAAAAGGAACTAAGAGTTGTTGCATTTTTGTATAAATTTACTGTCATATCATATTAGTACATGTTAATTCATTGTGATAAAAACACGGAGTAAATGTCTCTGCTGTGTCTGCTGCCAATCAAAGTCTATTGGCGCAATATTGGATTACAATCTTGCAAAAATAAATCAAGTATGCATTTATATATATTTCATTATATTTGCTCTACACTATTAATAACAAAACAATCAAACAGTATCCAGATTTTTTTTTAAACAAAGCAATAATTTAAAGTGGAGGCCCAAAGAAATCAACATCGAGTGTTTGCAACTAATGCTGTTGCCACACAGCAACCTCCCATGTTGGAATTACTTAACAAAAAGCCTTTGAATATGCTGAATGCTCCATTTGAATTAGTTTCTCAATTTCACAATAAACTTTAAGAATCTTGAGTCACTAAATCAGTACCTGCGCCAGTCATCTATCCTGCATGATGCTCCATCACTGCAGCCTGACTTGTTGTAGGTGGAAAACTTATGATATTAATTGATCATATGGATTACAAATCCAATCTGAAATCTCTTGATAAGACTGATCGTTTTATGACATGAAACTGTGTTTCTCAGTGAAAACAGGTTAAGTATTTTAGTTGTTGTCTAATGCCTTTAACTAACTGTTAATATCTACCTAAGAAGGGACATTGAAATTCAGTAAAACTATACAAATCATATCTAATGATAAAAATTTTGCCTGTAATCTTGATTGACAATGTGTGCTTAGTATGTTGTCTTTTGGAAAATTGCCAATGATATGAGCAGTAGAGTTGGCATTGAAAGGCACCAGGAAAACACATTGGTATTTGGCATCACAACTCCATATAATAGCATCTGTCTGTAGTAAATATGCTGTAGAGGATTTTAAAATTGATTACTTGGATTCTATTTATATTGGATTAGTAAAATGCCAGGTATTTTGTGTAGAATAAAAATGAGCAGCTACATAACCAGCAGCTAAATCTCTCAGTAGGCAGTGCAAATTATCTCACTATTCCTGGGCACAGATTGCCTACTTGGCAAGATATGGCATAGATTCTGAATGTCAGTTTCAGTGTTGCAGTATCACAAACCAATTGCTACAGAAATTATTTATAGCATAATAGTTAGCATTTTATTTACATGAAAATATGGGCATGCTAATCCAGACTCAATGGGCTCAATGGTTCCTGCAGCTAATTATGTTAATATGAATGTATGATGACTTATTATTACTTGTACTCTCCAATAAACAACACAGTAAAATACAGCAAAAACTTCAACTGTCGCCACAATCTGGCACCATTCGAATACCTCAAGAATAAAAAGACAAAGCTGAAAGAAAGTTCATCTTTGCTCCACCATGAGTCCTGAACCCTGAGCTGGCTGACTGATGACACCCATACCATCATTTGCACCAGACTCATCAATGTCCGAGTTGTCATTCTTCAGGTGCCATCTCTTCATAGCTGGGCCCACCCTGTCGGTCGGGTCCCATTCTGGACCCACACTCTTCCCACAAAGATAAGCCCCCCCGCTCTGCTGCTACTATTACCACACTGACAAACCAGGAGACCCAAGCTATGGGACGATCACAACCAGGAATTGCTGCCACTGCCATGCTGATAACCAGGAATCCTTGCTCTGAGCATACTGCAACCAGAAGTCCATGGATCCGCTGCCGCCTTGCTGATGCCTAGAGTCCCTGCTTTGGGCCCACCACCAGGAGTCCTTTGCTCTGCTAAAGCCACAACCTTGCCAACACCTCAAGTCCCCACTCTAAGCATACCACACCACTGCCACTTCAACCACCACGTCACCAATGCTTGGAGCCGCCACTCCAGATTCACAACCAAGAGTCCCTGGCTTTTCTGCCAGGCTAGGCCACCGCTTTGCCACCTGTTCCCCTCACGCTGCTGACAGGAAGACAATGAAGAAAACGAAAAAGACGACCAAAGAGTTATAGAGGAAGAAGCCATCTAGAACAGATGGGTCCAGGAGCCCAAACGGTGCCTACTTTGCCAATGCTGCCATCTTCAATATGACAGTGCTTCAAAAGTTTTGTGGCATTGATGAATGTTTTAAAGGCACTAAGGTTGGAATAATTCTAACACTGCTGCTGGATTAGGTGACAGTTCTCAGAAATTGTTTTTGTTTCAACAAGTAATGTTCATTTGTACTTCTCAGTAAAATCCAAAGTTGTCTCTTGTTATAAGCCCTGTGGGGTCAAATGAACCATATCAACCAAAGCTATGAACTAAGAATTAAACAACATTTCATTTCTTTCAACTTTCACATGAATTAGAATCAATGCAAGTTAGTCATGAATTAGCTGGTAATTTATCATCTGTTACAAAAAACAAATTACACTCGGAACAGAAAATATAGCAACGAGTATCCAAGGAGAAAGAAGACTATCCACTCCACCTATGACCTCAGCTTCACCACACTGTTCTTTTAAGTAGAATTGTAGTCTCTCTCCTGAACAATCCTCTGCAGATATCAGCTTCTGGGTTCCCTTAATGCATGCAATCTTACTTAAGTGGCATTCTTCTTTCTGGGACTTGGTCAACTCTTAGCCCTTTCTTCAATTGGTCTCTGTGTTCTTATGTGCATGCCAAATAATGTCCATACTTCCATGTTCTTCTTATGACACTGCTTCCAGTGCAAGCATCCAACCTTTTCAAAACAATTACAAATTCTCCAGTCATTTTAAAGTAATTACAACTTCTCCTGTATCAAGGGATGTCACAGAGTTCAATGTATCAACCGAATAATTATAATTTTTCTGCCAGTAACTGGGGAAATGCAAGACTTATGGCAAACTGTCCGTTTTACACAGCAAATGGAATCTACACCCCAGACAAGAGCCAAGTTGGGTCTTGTGGCAAACAGACAGACAGTCTTACTACAGTTTCCAGTCTGTTTCTTTAAAAGGTATTACCTAGGCCAAAACAATAATAACACCCACCAACACAATCAAGGTGATCTGATCTTTCAGAAGCAAAATCTTACATGTTGTAAATTGTGTGTGCATGTGGGGTCACCAAGCAAGTTCCACCTACTTCTTGACCTTGACCCTCTCCTGAGGTGTGATGACCCTCAGATTCAACATCACCAGTCATCTCTCTTTCATGACAGCAGCCCTATTGTCCTCTGGATTTTGCTACTAAGGCTGACTGTGTATCGAAAATGCCAGTCATTTACAGCAGAATGGTCTCCAGATGTGATTGGCTAATGCCTCTGTTAATCATGTCTATTTTGGCTGGGAACGGGGTTGTCACAATATTAAGCAAACAAAACCCATTGCATGAAGCACGAAGTCAAATATAAATGTAGATATAGTTTATTATTGTTGTCTCCCCCCCTCATCAGTGAAAACAAATTGTTGTGGATCATTTGGAATCAAGTAGCCATTTTCAAAATTTAAATTACTCATCAATTGATAATTCATAGAAAAATTGATGCATATTCCTTGAAATACAATGGTTCTATTTCAAAAATCTGTCTGTTTAGTAGTGAATGCACACAAGAATATCTGCAATAGTTTGGAAACTGAAAGATTTAGTCATGAATGACATGAATTCAGTTGATATTCACAACTTCCAAATTATACTTAAAGACCAACCTTAAAACTGGAGGCTTCCATGGTGATCCAGCTGTTTTTATTTATGACTTCTGAGTTTTACTCTTTGCTAAGGTTTGGATGGTTTTTTCAGCTCAACTCTCACTTTTTGATCCATAATCTGTCAGATTTTGCTTTCTCTTTCTATTTTAAGCTTGCACTCTTTTCACGCGAATGTAACAGAATAAACCAAAATTAATAGAAAACATAAGTGTCCGTTTTCAGATAGATTTGATATCTGACAGCGTCAATATCTTTTATTTCTCTGCTTTTGAAAACTAATTTGGCTTTGAATAAAAACATTGAGTTTATACTAAGATGCTTACAATTAATTGATGAGGAACTTGGTGGCGTTTAAAGAAAATGATTTAGAGCCTTAGCAGTTTATAATAATGTTGGAAACCTGTAATGAATGGAGAAAAATTGAAAAATAAATGAAAACTTAAAGAACTGCAGATGCTGTAGAATAGGAACAAAAATTAAAAGCCTGGAAAAGCTCAGCAGGTCTGGCAGCATCTGTGGGGAGATATGACAGTTAGCGTTTTGGGTCGAGTGACTGTTCCTCAGAATTTTCTGAGAAATGAGTTGAGTGGATTTTCGAAGATGAGACAGGTCTTCCTCACAAAAAATCCAATTTATAGCTAGTTGGAGTTTTTAAGCATAAAACAAGAACACTGAAAGGAAACATCCATAAGATCAGCCTAATACTTTTATTTCTTGCAGCCTCTTTGACATAGAAAAATGTACCAATGAGCTCAACAAGTGCGCATTTGGACAAAAAAATGAGTTTTGAGGAGGATCTGAAAGGCAGAGAGTGGTGGACATGATGAAAACTTGAGGCAATGAATTCTACTATATGAGGTCCAAGTAAGGGAAAAGGAAAGTGGAGATATGCCAAAAGAACACGGAAATGTTACGGTGCAGGAGGCCATATAGCCCAACGTGCCCATACAGTTCTATGACCTAGTGTTAATTTCCTGGCTTTTCTCCAAATCACTTGTACACCATGTCTGTCTAAATAATTATCCAATGCTCTCTTGAATCCTTCAATGGAACTGCTTCCACACAGTCCCAGGCAGTGTATCCCATACCCTAACTATTCACGGTGTGAAAAAGTTTTATTCCAGTATCACCCTAGCTTCATTCACACATCAGTTTGAATATCTGCCATCATGTTCTTGTTTTTTTTCTTTTAAAGTAGAAGCAGCTTCTCTTGATTTATACTGTCCTGCCCGCTCACAACTCCTCTCAGACTTCTCTCCAAGGAGAACTGCTTCAACTTCTTAAAACTATTCTCAGAAGGTTATCATTCCTGGAACAATTCTTGTAAATCACTTCTGCACTTTTTCCAATGCATTCACAATTGTTAGACATGGTGTACATGTGTCGTACAAGTCTACAAACACTGTATGCTTTTCCATCTATTAACTGCCCTTTCCACCTATCCTGCCACCTTCAATTATCTCTGCAAATATACTCAGATCCCCTGCTCCTGCACCACTTATAGAATTTCACATCTCAATTTTTAAAAGGTTCTTCCAACAAAGATGCATCATTTCACATATTTCTTCATTGAACCACATATCTGCCCACTTCACCAACATGTCAAAATCCGCTGTATCTTCCTCACAGTTGACAATACATCCAAGTTTTGTCTCATCTGAAAATTAATAATACATATCAGGAACAGCGATGATCCAAATACCAAACTCTGGGGAACTCAATTACAAGCCTTCCACCAGCCTGAAAAATATTCATTAGCCATTACTCTGGGTTTCTATGATTTAGCCAATTTTGTATCCATTTTGCCACTGTTCCTTTTATATGATGTTTTCCCTGGCCAGTTTGTTGTGTAGTACTGTGTCAAACACCTTCTGGAATGTATCAGCAGCATTACCCCCTATTTGACACTTTATTATCTCTTCAAATAAATAATAGATATTGACACTGGTGGAGTTTATAAAATAAAGTGATGAGACAATAAGACTATGGGTGAATTTCAATACCTGGGTTAGACTTTAAGTCACTGGAAACCAATAGGTGTTGTTGGATAAGATATAGGCAGCAGAGATTTGGATGAGCTGGAACATATGTAATGTGGAGAATGAAAGGCCAGCCAGGAGAACATTGAAGTTGTCAAATTGAAAATTACCAAAGCATTCACAAGAGTTTAACGATGGACTGAGATTGCAGCAATGGGATTAATGTTATTGTTATAACAGGTGGTATTGTTTTGAAGAAATTATAGGGTCAGATACTTGCAAAAGGCAGTAGCTGGGAAAGCAATTAGAATGGCCTCGAGCTATGGAGTTTGTGTTAGAGTATGAATACAATGATTTGTTCCTCAAGTGGTTTGCCATAGGAAACGTGAGACTTGGACCTGGGTCATCAGCAATTTTGCGGAAGCTGACTCCTCACAGATGATGTCATATAAGAGAAACCTTGCTTGTGAAGAAAAGGAGGGACAAAAACAAATCCTTAAAACTTGAGGTGATAGCAGTCCCAGAAGCGGTTGGTAGAAACTTTATAGTGAAGATTGAATAGGCAAGGTGTTAAGTAGCTGCGGGCTTCCACATCAAGCTGGACAATAGAGAAATAGAACATTGAAACAGACCAATCAGCATCTGGAAAGCAAAAAGACAAGTTAATCTATTCAATGGAACCCTTCGTTGGAGTAGCTGTGACTGAATAACCAGGCCCGGTGTGTTAAACCAAAGTTGTTCCGTAACCAATCGCAAGGCATGCAAACAAGACTAAGATCATAAAGTAGCTCGGTGAGAAAATACGGGGCTTTAAAGAAGCAATGCGTTCGTTTTTGCAGTCAAGACTAACTAACTTAACATTGTTTCACCTCCCCCGTAGTTCTACCTGTCTATTTTGTATGTTAACATGGATCTTTTATCGTCTCCTGATGCATGCTTTTAACTGTTGGTTCACAAGTGAGAGAGAAGCAATGACATGTTAACACCAGTCAGGCATTTGAGGTAAAATTTAGAACCGCAACTATCGCTCATAAATGACAGGGGAAGAGGCTTAGTTTTAACATTTAAATGGATTTCGCAATCTCAAATCGCAGCTCTGCAATGACTCTTCAGTTCTTTGATGTAAAGCCACTGAACTGCCCGCATTTGAGCTGGTGGGGATCGGGGGACGAGTTTGTGATGGCTTGGACGCGGGTATTTTCTCTCTCTCTCTCTCTCTCCAAGAGGCAGGAAAATTAGTGTGGTGTGTGTGTTTGGAGGAGGGTGGGAGTGAGAGAGAAGGATGGAGAGCCAAAGAGACGGGGCTGGCAGGGGAGTGAGGCAATAAGGAGAGAGGGAGAACGGAATGCGTTGATGGAGAGTGGGAGTGAGGATGTGAGAACAAGTGGGGATTAGTGGAGGAGAGGGTTTCGGATTGGGAGTAGGAGAAGAGGGTGACGTGGGGTTAAAGTGAGGGGACACAGGGGAAAGAGTGTGGGCAAGGCAGAGAGATAGGGAGGAGATTGCCGAAGTCCTTCAGGGACATACTGCCCCCTCCCCATGTACCTGGACATATAGTAAGGACTGTGAAGCTCACCTGAACTCCAAACAGGAGAAGTCTCCAAAACTCTTCCACTACTGGCCCCACCCCGTCCCATCATATCCAGGAAGTGAGGTAACAATGCGGCTCCCACCCCCTCATTTCCGCTCGGCCGGGTAACCCCGGAAGCTGAGAGCGCCAGGCACCCACCAAGATGGCCGCGAAATCCGACGGTGTTGGGGTTACCGGTTTCGCCCAGCTGCACAACCTGGACGAATCGGTGACCGAGGGGGGTGACGAGCAGCAGCTGGACGGGGGGCCGGAAGCCAGCAGCTCATTCCACATCTGCCACTGCTGTAACACCTCATCGTGTTACTGGGGCTGCCGGAGCGCCTGCCTGAGGAGATCGCTGTGTAACCTAAAAGGGGGGGACCATCCCGTCTTGGACTGTCTCTGGATCGTTATCGCGCTGCTCGTCTTCTTCTCGGACGTAGGCACAGACCTCTGGCTGGCGGCCGACTATTACCTGAAGCAGGACTACTGGTGGTTCGGCTTGACGCTCTTCTTCGTGCTGGTGCCGTCCGTCCTGGTGCAGATCCTCAGCTTCAGGTGGTTCATGCAGGATTACGCCGGCGGGGGACTCGGGGGTGTGGAGGGACTGAGCAGCAGGCGACCCGGCGTCACCGGCTACAACCGCTGCTGCAGGACCTCGGTGTGGATCTGGCAGTCGGTCATTCACATCCTGCAGCTGGGACAAGTGTGGAGGTATTTGTGTGCGTGTGCGCGGGGGTGGGTGAGGGGTATTTAAAACAAGGCATCAAATGTGTATTTCTGGTGGGGGAGATGTCCTCACATCTCATCGTCTAAATTGATGTAGGAGGGTCATGTCTCCCGAGTGAATGGGAAAAAGGTAATGCAAGATTGCTTTGGAACATTGGTTGGACGTTCGTGTGCTGCAGCTGGAACAAGTACATCGGTACTGTGAAAGATGAGTGATGGATTTTTTTTTACACTCATTGGAGATTTAGTCTGGAAAGTCACTGCGATTTCTTATCCGTCAAAAACGGTATTTGAGTTTATAGTTACCGGTTCTCACCACAGGTACTGAACGTTCTGCAGTTAGCATAAAAATGGCGCAGCGGTGAGAATGAATCATAGAACATGAACGGTGGTTCTCATTCTGGCTTTTGGGATATGATGTGATGACTTCCACTTTAAAAAAATGCTCATTGATCCATGTGAGCTTAATCGAGTTTACCGTAAATGCGTATTAATAATAAATTCTGGTAGTGAGATGAGAATAAAGGTAATAAGAGTGCGTAATATTGCAACGGTCTCGGATTTGCCTTTGGAGAATGAAGCGATATTTTAAATATGACCGTTGCATATAACCATTTGAAAGGTGGCCATTGTGATTTAATAAAAAAGTATATTTGAGGAGGATTTTAGTGGATTGAGCAAATGATTTCTCAATTATCACTGTTCATGTATTAACTTTAATAATTGCAGTAAGTTATTAGCATTAGTCATTAACAGCATACTGTTGGGACAAGAATAACAAACGAAAAAAGACGCAGTTTACTTGCTATTAATTTATTGAAGCGGAATGTACGATGCAGGCATTTGCAGCAGAGTTAGGTGGGGACTTTACACACACAAGTTGGGGGATAAAAGGGAAATGTGTGAAACTGCATTCTGACTGATCTTTGGAAATACGTGGGTGGCACACCCATTGAGAATAAACTGAAGAGCACTGCCGTTGTTTTCTTGGAATATTTCACCATTTATGTGGAGAGAATGTGTGGGAAGAAAAAAATGACAAAATGTATTGAAACTGTTTCTTTGCAATAATCGAAGTGGAGGAGTGAGGTGATATCCACTTGTCATGTTACATTTGTATACAGTAGTGAGTGAAGGAGATTTTGGATAAATGCATGAGATTTTCAGACCTCTCATAGAAAAATGGGACTTTTCTTTACCCAACTAAATTGCATTGAGTAGCAGTGCCCAGTGTAGAAATTGATTACATGAGAATCATCCACAAGTGCAGTATCTGGATGGGCAGTTTAAACATCCTAATAAGGATTAAATTGAATATTACGGACTGACAATGTTATTTGTGCTGCAAAAAAGTAATTTAGTTTTATGCAAATATTGCACATTTCATGTGTTATTTTGAAGTGAAGCTGCCTTTGATAAACATTCCTGTAGCTAAGACTATTTGAGTGGAATTCATGATAATCATTGCTGTATATGGGCTATCAAAAGATTTTGAGAATACTGTATTTTCTATTTGACCACAGCATGTCAATGATGCTATTTGTAGAATGAATTTTGAAAAAGTGTTATCCTGTTTCTCCATCAGGAAATCTAAATATATGAACTCACCTTATTGCCATTCTCTTTTTTTTTCCAAGTAAATCACAGGTTCTTCGAGCCTTTGCAGATGGAAGCGGGTTATAGTGTGGCTGAGTGAACAAACCATGGCACAGGAAAAGCTTGAGTGGGGAAATTAAATAGCATTGTAGTTGCTACTAGGGGCAGTATGGTCAAAGGGTATAGAGTTCTCTGGAGCCATGCTGGAGAGTCCAGAGACTCTTGACTGCTTGATGGTGAGGTTTGGGACATTTGTTTGGAGACTAACGTAGAATGGGAAGAGGAGGATTCAATGGTCACGGTCCATGTAGGTAACAGAAAATAACCTGAGTTTGGAAGGGGGGGGGGCATGTGGAGTTTCTCTGCTGAAATCTTCAGAAGTAACACCTCAAGTGGCTATGTTATATCAGACACATCTACCTTTCTGGATGTAAGTTTGCTTGATGAGCTGGAAGGTTCAGTTTCAGATGTTTCGTCACCATACTCGGTGACATCATCAGTGAGCTACTTTTCATAATCAGATCAAAGTTTTGATGCCATGTCAGCATGATTATTGAATTTGCATCCCACTCTTAGTGGTACTGCAGTCATCCTGTGCGGTAAATGCAAACTACTGGGAAAATACTATGTTCTGTCCTTGGCCCTTTTAATATCCTGCTTCTAATATATATTGTGAATATCAACATTTTTGTTCATACTACATAACTGACGTGCTGATGGGGAGTGAGAAATGGTAATTTGTGTAACCACTCTCTTTATTGCTGCTTTGTATGTATGAATGCAACTTAGCAGATCTAAACTGTTTTGATGGTTTTTACTTAAGAGTGCAATATTTGGCATTATCTTTTAAAACTTGTTTGAAAATATCATGCCATTTTTGAGTTAATGGTCTGCAGTTTCACATTTTGTATTACCATTTTCTGGTGGACAATGATCCAATGCAAGGGCATTTGAAGTAAGTGGCTCGGGCTCACAGTCAATGAACTAGTGGCAGAGCTGCAGACACACAGACAAGTGAGACAGGTAATGAGCGAGAAGTTAGAAATGGAGGAGTCACATTTCTTGCAATTGTGTAATGAAGTCAAGGTTTTTGCAGCTTATGTGAATGTAACTGGGGGCTGCTGGACTGCTGAGTCAAATATGCTACATGATATTGCTCAAATCAGGACAGCAAATTGGAATGGGGTGGTAAAGTAAAATCATAATGCTTCAGGTCCTGGAGATCAGAAATGCAAACAGTTTTGGGAAATTCAACAGATCTGGCAACATTTACCAGATCACCTGAATTTCCTTAGTGTTTGGATTTCAGGAATAAAGTGAAATTAGGGGGATAGGCTGGCTCCAGAAAACAGAGTTCAGAAGACTCCATTGCATGCTTGGTGGCAGGATTTGCGATATACGGCTGGAGAGGCACCTGTATTTGTAAGGGGAAAATCCAATCATTGCTAGCCACATGGTACCAACAATGTGGATAGGTATAGGGAAAATGGTTCTGCTTGATGAGTATGGGGGCTCGGGAGCGCAGGAGAAAGGTCATGATCTATGGATTGCTAATTATGGCATTGGGTAATCAAAAAATGTGTTATGCTTCATGGACTACTGGGAGTGCAGGAACTGGACCATTGGGATGGTCTTCACCTGAACCATGCTGGGTGCAGGCAAGGGATCAACGAGGAAAGATGAGATAAAAATAGAAGCCAAGGTAACAATAATGGAAATGATAATCAGAATGTGGCTGTAAGGGATAGAAGAAATCTCAGCAGATATAGGTTGCAAAATTACTAATAAGATAGAACAATGCCTGTGTTTCTGAATGCCTGTAGTTTGGTAACAAAGTGGATAATTCGACAATCCAAATGGATCTGATGCTCATTGTAGAGGTATGGTTACCAGGATCTAGTTATTCAAGAATATGTTCAGCAGGACAGCAAACTAGGAAAATGTTGCAAAGTAGGTTTATTAGTGACTGAGACATGATTTTAGTCCTAAAGATCAAGATGTAGAATCATTTTTGTTAGACACAAAGTTAAGTTTGGAAGTCACTTGGGTGTAATTCATTGTCCCCTGAATAAAACCTACACTACATACAAGAAGAAATATTTGGGAGCTTGTGAGAAGGGTATGTTTATAGTCCTGGATAATTTTAGTGTAATAGTTGGATGAGTCAGATTGTCAAATGTAATCTGGTACGTGAGTTCATGATGCTTCACACAACTGTTCTGAAAACAATATGTTCTAGAGCTAAACAGGGACCACACTGTTATAGATATGACATTGTGCAACAAGACACCAATTAATTAATGATCTATAGGGGCAGTCAGGAGGATATGAAGACAGCTGGTTGAAATTAACCTGGAAATTAGATAGTTGGATAGTTCAAAGATGCAATAGGAGTTTTTTGATATATGTTATACTACTCCTGGTGCAGTGTGAAAAACTGCGAAGAATGACTAAACATACTTGAGGAAAAATGCAGAGAACGAGAGAAAGCTAGCTAGAATTATGAAAGCATTCAAAGTTTATAAAGGTATTTAATAAGAAAAGAACAAGTAACATGAAGCCTCATGGGTTTGGGAAATTACTAATGGAAAATAAGGAAATGGTGAATGAATCAAACACCAATTTTTCATTAATGGATGTAAATAACAGCTGAAATGATTCTGAATCAAAGGGTCGAAGGGAAGCAGAACCTTAAAACAATTAAAATCACCAGGAAAAGGTATGAAGAAGATTAAAAGGTGACAATTCCCAGGAAGATGGCTTTATCCCAGAATTTTTAAAACAAAAATGGTTGCTGAGAAAGGAGGCATATGTAATAAATTTCAAACGTTACCAAGGTTCCTGAAATGTCCAACTGTATTGGAAGTAAAATCTATAACTCGCCTACTTGAGAGGAGGGAGACAGAAAACCAGGTATCCCAGTACGAGATTCTCAAAAGTTAGTGCACTGGTGCAGCAGATGATTAGAAATGCAAATTTGATGTTGCAGGTTAATTTGATCTGCAATAAAAACTCACTTCTGTGGTGACAAAAGGTATGCATTGTCACTCAAAAATAAAGTGTAATTTTGTCCTTCTGTCTTTTGTCTGTAGGCTGGCTCATGATCGCAGATATTAATTAGGAGAGAGTTAAGATTGAGAGGAGGTGTTTTCCCTTGAAGTGGAAAATGTCGGTTGTATCATCCTGAATTGTTGGGACCTTTAATATCTATTTCAGCTTATTTTCTGAAGGCTACTTTATGATGTCTATCTCACCTACTTTTTAACTTGGTAAAATTGTGAACCATGTCATTGTCACTTCATTCCATTGCTGCCTTCCTAACATCCACCTTCCAGAAACATCACTGCTCCAGCCCTAATCCATATCTCTGTTATCCTTATCTTAGCATGTTGCACTTGCTAGATTGTGTATTTTTTGCCTACATTGACTCCTGTTCAGGACATTGTATTGGTTTCAGCTTTATCAGAAAAGATAATACTTGCTCAGTACTGCATCAAATAAACAGACCTGGTAGTGTTCCTGTGCCCTTTGTGAGGCCTGAACAAACCTTCTGACTGGAGCATTAATGCTACTAACTGAGCCAGACTGTCACTTCGGAATGAGATGGATAATTATTACACCTACAGAAGAGTTCTCGATGCTGCTTTGTGTCATTTGTTTGCGCTCGCATCCCTCCCTTTTTTTTGTTTGTTTTGTATTTCTCAAAGGTCAGTCTTTTTTGATAATGGTGTGACATTGGTAGTTTCCTCTGGGAATTTTCCAGAATCTGAAGGATTCTTGGAAGATTACTACCAGTGCATTCATTATTTTTGTAGCTCCATCCTGAAATATTCTGTGATGCATCCTGTAAGGTACAGGGGGCCTTTTATTTTCCCTTCTGCTTTTTCTCTGGTGAAGGTTATTGTATTTATTTCCTGTCTTCCTTTATTTTCCTTGGTTATGTAGTGATTTTGTGCATTTTTCAGTGAAGGCTGGCGCAAAGTATTTGTCCAATCCCTCTTCTATTACTGGCACCCTATTATTATTATTTCCCTGGCCTTGTTCTCTTGAGGATCTATATTAACTTAGGCTTCTCTCTCCCTTTTTATGTATTGAAAGAAGCTCTGTCTGTGCACCTTGATATTACTTACAAGTTTATCCTCAAAGTTTATCTTCTCTCACTTTATTTTTTGATGTCTTTTGTTGGTTTTTAAAATTTTCTCAATTCTCCTGCTTACCGCTAGTCTTTGGCACAAAAGTTTACTTTCTATTTCAATATGATGCTGCTTTTTAACTTCCCCAGTTAACTGTTTTTGACTTATCCTCTTCCTAGAAATCATCTTTCTCAGTGGCATATATCTGTGTAAGCATGAACTGCATTCTTAACTATCTATTATTGTTCCTCAACAGTAATAGTTATCTGCTAAAGTCCTGTCCCACTCTGCTATAGCCAGCTCTGATCTCATTGCTTTGTAATTATCCTTATTTAAGCTTAACCTTTGCAAGCCTACATTTCCCCTCTCTCAAACATGCAATGATTGTTGGATTATCATTATTTTCCACATAAATTTCAGCATATAGCATGAGTGCCATGATTTTTGATGAAGATGAAAGGTAGTTTCTTCTTTGGGATATTATGGTACATGACTGAGTGGAAGATTGGATTTTTCTTGACAGAGAAGCTTATGGACAGTTGTGTTGCAATGAGCATGTCCATCATGAGTCAATGAACAAATACAATCACTGTAACATATTGTGAGCTCCTGTGATCTGCGATAAGCCTTGTTTTTGATCTTTGTGTTCTTGAGATGCAGTATATGACATTAAGTTTGTTTTATTTGTCAAGGATGAGAAAATCCCTCCTCTTCTTTTTCATTGGGTAGTCCTACTGTACAAGTGTACTCTGGGGATAGATTTGACCAACTTGTTGCTGTCAAAGAGAGGGATCAACTCGCAATTTAACAAGGCTGTTGAGCTTTTGCTACAGTCCATGGTTGAAAAATAGAGTTAAATTTTCATCTTAAGCTCTGGGTGGGACACCTCCATTTTAAGCTCTGTGTTTTCTCTCAACTTTGTGTTGTCTGAAACTATTTGTAGGTTTGGAATTGTCTTTATCACCTTAGATAGATATAGCCTTATTAGTTATTGAACCTATTGAAATTGAGGATGGTTTATCTCTACAAAATTCTTGAGTTAGGTCCTTTTGTTATATGCATTCCATCCCTTCTTTCAGCTGCTGCCTGACAAAGTTTCTCTTGACAGAATGTTGGAAGAATCCCTCCCTTTAATTGTGGATGACATGAAATGGTTTGATGTCAGCTGACCAAATATGGACCGTCAGTAGTGTTCATGTTTTTTTCTCTGCTCTCAGCCCTAATACAAATTATTGTATAATTTTAATTCAAGCATGCATGGTTTGAGAAGTTGTTTAACTCTTAAAACTGAAGAGTATTTTAAATGTGGCTTTGTGGTTGAACTGTAACCTTGAGGCAATCTCCAAATAAGTACATGAATAAATGGCATTGTGTTTATTGTCATTTCATTTAAAATCAATTGTGAGCAATGATTGCTGTGCCTCAAGCTGGGTAGTACTTGTGTGGTAACTTCTGCAGAAAACTTTTGTATTTTTGGAATAAAATATAAATGCTAAGATGTTGATATTTTATTTCTCTGGACAATTGTCTAACCAAATGAAATTGCAACACTGCTTAATTATTTCCTGGCATTTTGGCTGCAGTCGATGTAAATCAAACTCCAGCCTGCATTCTTGTCTTTGTTCAGCTTTCTGGCGAGCTCGCTTCTGCTCAATATAAGCATTTAATATATGAAAATATTAAACCGGAGTGGGAATTTGTTTTGCACAAGTACACAATGGCTTGATCTAATTTAAGTTAACCTGATAAAAAAAAGTAGTGACCTGGAGGAATATAACAGGTCTGCAATGAGAAAAGAGTTAACATTGACTGCATTGACCTTTCAACTTAAAACATTTCATTCTGTTTGTTCATCACCGATGCTGCCAGTCTGTTGTGTTTCTTTAGCACTCCATTTTTGTTTTAGAATTGAAGTTCCTTGTGTTTATTTAAATCTACCTCGTATGAGTGTGGGAACAAAATGGTGCTTGTCTTCTGGTTTATTGAACTGATACCATGTTTTTCATTATGTAGCTGTTGAAATAATGGTTGATGTGTGCGTTCCATCGTATTTGCATTCTTGTGCAAACTGTACTGCCACACAAAAAAAGATTGAACAGTTATCTTGTGGTCACTTCTGGGTGCAAAAGGCATCTGAATCCTGATTTTTATATACATTGGATATAACAAAATGTTACTTTTGATAGATAGGGAGATGCTGCCATTTATTGAGTCCTACTAAAGTTTTAGTTTTGGGTGTGTTGGATCTTGAATCAATTAAATTAAAAGAAACTTATAGAATACCTAGATTTTAAAGCTTGCCCATCACAATTTCAGAGTGGGCTTTCGTAGTGGTGATGAGATTCTTGTTAAGTTCAGAGATTTATAATGCTTGAGCAAAGTACTATTAATGGAACCCAAGTGAGGTGATCAGGTGAAAAATGTTGAACAGTTCATTTGTTGACACATTATTGTGTTTTATTGATTAAGTATTTATTAATGAGTAATACTATGCTAAATGAGGGTCAGTCAGATCAATTGACTTGCGATGTAAAGTGATGCCAATAGCATGGGTTCGATTCCCACACCAGTTGAGGTTACTGTGAAGGTCCTGCCTTCTCAACCTCTCCCCTCACCTGAGATATTCTGACCTTCGGATTAAACGTGCCATTAGTTGTCTCGAAAGAGAGAACAACCCTATGGTCATAATCATAGATATACTGCACGGAAACAGACCTTTTGGTCCAACTCGTCCATGCTGACCAGATACCCTAAATTAATCTAGTCCCATTTACCAGCACTTGGCCTATATCCCTCTAAACCCTGCATATTCATATACCCATCTGGATGCCTTTTAAATGTCATAATTGCACCACTCTCCATCATTTCGTTTGGCAGCTCATTCAGTACACATCACACCCTCTGTGAAAAGGGTGCCCCCTTAGGTCCCTTTCAAATTTCTCCCCTGTCACCCTAAACCTATTAAACCTGTCACCCTTTAGTTTTGAACTCTACCACTCAGGGTAAATAGACAAGGTCTTTTCCCCAATCCATGCTCCTCATGATTGTATAAATCTCTATAAGGTCAACCCTCCGACTCCTTTGGGACTATGGGGACTTTACCTTTGTTAAATAATCTTAGTGACAGCAATATTAGTGGATCTTCTGGTTTCCTTTCAAATCTGCATAGATTGCATATCAACACTTAATACTGGCTGGAACTGCACTTGACAACTCATCTAGATAGTTTAAGTCACCAGGAAATGAGAATTCATCTCCTGCATTGCTGTCAGCAACATTAGAGAAACATTTTCAGGGACACCTTTGTTGTACCTTGGCACAACTTATTTTTCCCATCTTTTTTCCCTCCTTTAAGTACTGATGCTTCCATAGCCATTCCAGAATGCAATTGCATATGTGGCCACTCTGCTTGCTAAGATCATTCATGTAATGTGATACCTTCTTGATATCCATTTCTACTGTTGTAGCTTCATTTGTTTTTGTATTGGAAAACAGTCCAGTGGCAGGAACCTAGATTTGGGAATACAAATGCTTGCAGTTCAAAGAGTGAAAATAAGTGAACATTATCCCCCTCTCATTCCCTACTCATCGCCTTCCAAGCTATCTTCCATCCAGGCCCACCCCTCTTACTGTTTATCTCTCAGCCCCCCCACACCCCACATTCCGAATGAAGGGGCTTATGCCTGAAATGTCAAAATATCAAAAACAAGGAGGAATTCCATTGAAATTCATAGAATACTGAGAGACATGGATGGAATGGACTTTGATAATATGTTTATGATACTTCTCAGTTTCTCTACAGTTGCAAACAGGCATTTTCTACTAATTCAGGAAATTAGTGACTTCTGAATCAACGTAACTTCATATTGCTCTGATGACCAACTTCATTAGGAAGTGGTCAACATGTAGCATCCTTGACCCTATGTGAAAAGGAGAGGGTGGATTCTGTCATGTGGTTCCCTGAGTATACTAATCAGTCATTTGGCAGAATGCTTCCTGACCAGAACTTTCCAACTAGCACCAAGACAGAGCTTGGCTGGTGGTAAGATGGGCAGATCCATCATGAATGCTTAGTCCATGTACACCACTGCATACTGCCCTCAAAGCAGCTGCGCTGGTGAAGAGACGGTCACACATCTCTTGGTATGTGCCTTTGCAAAGAAGGTCTGGAGAAAATACATTGGCTTTTAAGATGCATCCAGAGCAGCTCTGTAATGCAGGACTATGTGCTCTACGGGCTGTTCCCCAAGATGTACATCAAGTCAAACGGTGACTGTACCTGGAAGACCATCAACTTGATGAAAGATGCTCTTTGGCCAGCCCAGAGCTAGTTGGTCTTTCAGTGTGAAAACTTGACCTTGACTGAATATTGCAGAATGGCACATTCCAATGTCCCTGACTATGTTCTGTGAGATGCACAAAAGTCTGGGGCAACTGTTGCCTCGGTGCAAAGGGGAAAGACTTGTCTAGAATCTTTTTGTCAACATAGAATGAGAGTCTGATCAGTTATCAGACCCTCTTGGTGCTTCAAAATTAACATAAATAGTTTCCTGAATTAGGAGAAAATGTCTATTTGCAACTGTAGAGAAACTGAGAAGTATCATAAACATGTTATCAAAGTCCACTCCATCCATGTCTTTCAGTATTCTGTGAATTTCAATGAAATCCCCCCCCCCTCATTTTTGATATTTTGACATTTCAGGCATAAGCCCTTCATCCGGAATGTGGAGTGTGGGGGGATCGAGGGGACTGAGAGATAAATAGTAGGAGGGATGGGGCTGGGTAGAAGGTAACTTGGACCGCCTCTGTCGCCAAATCCTAGCCACCCGACGCCTAGAGGAAGGACACCTCATGTTCTGCCTTGGGACTCTCCAACCATATGGCGTCAATGTCAATTTCGCCAGTTTCCTTATTTCCCCTCCCCCCACTTTATCCCTGATCCAATCCCCTTAATATTTATCTCTCAGCCCCCTTGGCCCCCTCTCCCCATTCCTGATGAAGGATTTATGCCAAAATGTTGATTCTCTCCTGCTCCTTGGGTACTGCCTGATCTGTGCTATTCTAGCACCATACTTTTTGATTCTGGTCTCCAGCATCTGCAAGTCTCGCTTTCTCCTCTTTTTCTTCTACTTGCATACACCTTTGCTCGAAACGAGGCATATACTGCACTCTTAATTCTTTTCTGGAACCTTTATTAGTATAGTGCTTCATGTTTATAGTTTATGCATGCGTGTGATGATTTCTGAACATTTCTTGATGACAAAGTTGTAGTTGTGTCTTCAAAGTGTCTAACCTTTACAATAACACTTGCAATTATTTTAATCAGATGTTATGACACACCTCTGGGTCAGGTGCGACCCGGACCAGGGCCTCCTGCAGTGACAGTTGCGTATGCCAGCTAGATATCATTTATAAGACTGTATAATAGAAAAGCAGAATGAAGCCATTTGGCCCTGTTGAGGCTTCACCAATTGATCAGGGCTAATAAGTTTCTCAATCCCATTACCCTGCTTTATTCTCTCCGCACTTGATCTCCTGACCAATCAAGAACCTATCAATCTTTGCTTTAAATACACTTAACAACTTGGCCTCCACAGCCTTCTGCAGCAGTGAGTTCCGCCAATTCACCATGTGGCTGAAGAAATTTCTCTTCTCAGTTCTAAAGGCTTGTCCCTTACTCTAGGCTGTGCCCTCAGGTCCTAGTCTCTCCTACTAGTGTAAATATGTTCTCAAACATCCACTCCATCCATGTATCTTAGTATTCTGTAAAGTTCAATGAAACTTCCCCCTCATCCTTCTAAACTCCAAGTGCAGACCCAATCTCCTCAACTGCTTCTAATCATTCTTAGAAACCTCTGCTGGATGCCTTCCAATGCCAGCTCATGCCTCCTTAGACATGGTGCCCAAAACTCTGCACATTATTCCAATTGTGGTCTGGCCAGAGCCTTATACAGCCTTACCATCTCTGCTCTTGTATTCTTACCCTCTGAAAATGAATGCTGACCTTTCTTTGTCTTCCTAACTGCCAACTGAACCTACATATTAACCTTAAGAGAATCCTGAATTAGGTTTCCCAACTGCCTTTCCCCATTGAGAAAGTAGTGCCTCAATTCTGTTTGCCAAAGTGAACAGCCTAATGCTTTCCCACATTGTATTCCATCTGCCACTTTGTCCACTCTCCTAGTCTGTCAAAGTCTTTCTGCAGTTTTACTGCTTTCTCAATATTATCTATCCCTTTGCCTAGCTTTGTCACCTGCAGAATTAGCAACAGTTCCTTTGTTCAAGTCATTAATATATAATGTGAATAGTTGTGGTTACAACACAGGCTCCTGCAGAATCCACAAGTCGTTGTCAGCCATCCTGAAAAAATACCCCTTTTATCCCTACTCTCTGCCTTCTGCTGGTCAGCCAGTCTTCTTCATGTTAGTACCTTGCCCTTAACACAGTTGGCTCTTTTCTTATTTAGCAGTCTCCTACGTGGCACCTTGTCAAAGGACTTTTGGAAATCCAAATAGATCATGTCCATTGGCTCTCCTTTGTCTAGCATCTAGGTACACATAATGATCAGATCCACATAGACTGCAGTGATTCTAGAAAGTGGCAATTTAAGAGGCAATTAATGCTGGTCAACAAAATAATACATTTTGAAAAATCTAGGCATATATTCATTGAGAGTCACCAACCCTGTAGAACATAGAATGAATGCAGAATGTTACTAACAGCTTTATCAGAAGGTTGCAGTGTGTGCGATCTATATTGTGGCATTGAAATACACTTCAATTTATTTTCAAGATTTCCTCTTAAAGCACGCATGCTAGTTAAATAACAGTGACAGTGCTGTCAGAGTAACCTTTTAAAAGGGGGTTTCCTTCATAAGGTTGGCAGCAAGTAATAACAACCACACTGAAAGCCTTTAAATGAAATGTTCATTCTTTTGACTCTCCCCATCCAGTCTGTCTTGTGCAGTTATCCGTGGAGGCTGAATCTTCCTGCAGTGTAAATGGGGTCACTGTTGCAAGGCAATGATGTCATTGTTGAAGTGTGAACATTACAGGGCAGGTAAATAATGAGTTTTGTACCTGATTTATATTGAGAAATGTATATGTTTAAACAGTGAAACTGCCTTTTGTATTATTTTTGTAAGTATAAGGAAGTGAGAACGTTTACAGTCTGAAGTAAGCAATTACTCTTGTAGCATGTTTTGTAACAATCTGTGTCATGTCATATGGGGGTCATGTCAACAAAGGTTATTCTTATACATGAGTGCTCAAAGAGTTGGTTACTATTACTGCAATTAGTTTTAATTGCAGTAATTATGTGAATTAGGTGGCTCATGATATCCAGCTGTGACAAACATTGTTACTGTGGTAAATAACACATTGCAAGGCTTTTTCTCAGCTGACTAAAAATATTGTTTTGTTTTCATGTGCATAAATGTGATGTCCGATTTTAATACATTTTGAATTTTTAAATGAATGTACATGGATTCTGCATATTCTGGGATTTGGGTCAGCAGGATAGTTGAAAAAGTGACAACCCAGTTATTTTCTTGTGTATGTGTAAATACAGGTCCAAATAAAGTACAAACTCCTGTCTTCTATGAATGCTGTAATCTTGCTTTTATTTGCCAGAACTATATCCTTTTTTGAGAATTTAGTTACAGATTTGTGCTGTACACTTCAGGCATTTATGTCGACTGTCATTAATTTGGCAATGAGATTTCTTTTACTATGTTTAGTATAAATGCAATTCTCTGCAGTAATTCAGAGATTTGACAGTAGATGATAAAGAGAATGAAAGCAACCATTAAGGGGTGGGCCAAATGTAGACGCACAACTTTTTTAAGAGCTGGGAGAAAGCTACGAAGATTGAAGTGTTTAGAGTGTAGAAAATACTGGCTGCCAGTGGTTCAACAGATTCTAAAATAGTAGTTGAGTGAATCATAATTTGGAAAGTCAAGGTAGGAAGGTTGATGAAAGTCATGAAGAAGTTGAACTACAATTGAGAGAATTATCAATTTGGATTTTTGATCCAATGAAGGGCAGGAAATTGAACTTCAGTTTGAGTTGCATGCTGAGGTTCTGCATGAAGTATTGGGTCTGGGGGCAGTTGCATATAGATAAGTTATGTTGCAGCTTGTGGGAATCAAAGATGATGGTTTGCTAGTTGAAACTTTATTGCTGGAACAGCACAGCAGGTCAGGCAGCATCCAGGGAACAGGAGATTCGACGTTTCGGGCACAGGCCCTTCTTCAGGAATGGTTTGCTAGCCTCAAGTGAGAATGTGTATAAGGTGTGAGCAGGCAGGGAAAGAGTTAAGTTTAGGGCTACGTGGCAAAGGCTTAGCTAGCATGACTTTGACCAGATAATGACCTGCAGTAAACAATGAGGTACTGGAGGCAAGGATAGCGGGTTTAACAAGGTGAAGAACATCTATTGTGTAATGCCAAATGGCTTAATCTTTACTGTTGATGCTTGCTGATTGTACCAGTCACCCAATAGGTACTGATGTTGCCTTATTTGGATAGTGACTATATAATTCCTTAAGAATCTGCTGCTTCTGCAGAGAAGACAGAGAACTCGTGTGCTTGTGTACATGGGCGATCACTCTCTCTCCAGGGCTCGGAATAAAGATGAAGAAGGTCAAGCCATACTGTGTCTCTGAGAGTTTGCTTCGACTGATACGGAAATGGGATGGTAATATTGTCAAGTCAGGCAGGAGTCCAAACGAATAGTTGCCATCAGACGGTTTCAGTGATAGCCCAGAACACCATTATCTCGAGACGGACGGCTCACTAGGTAAGATTTTAAATCTCGGAACCTCTCGATATTTCTGTGTCTCTGAAATGGTCCCCTCGTTCAATCGCTTTATATTCTACGGACTTCTTGAACCATAATTAGTTTAGTCGAGAGATGCAGTTTCATAAACGTACTGACAAGCAGGGGTTTGAGTCCCTTGGGTTTTAATTGGGGTTTTAGTCCCCGGACATATAGAGTAAGAAAAGGGGTTCAAGTCCCTGTGAGAAGTAAAATGAGAAAGAGGTTCGAGTCCCTTGGACTTAATTGGGATTCAAGTTTCCGAGGTAAAAGAGGGTTAAAGTCCCATATGTAAAGGAGTTTGGAGTACTACAGACATGAGGTTTGAGGCTCAGAAGCATTAAACCAAAAGTTAGAAATGATGAACTTCAAAGAAAAACATTTAAACAATATTTGGTGATACTTAAAGTTTGTTCCCCACACCTCCCCTTAGAAGTACTTTGAGGACAACATGCGTCACTGGGAAATGGAGGAGAAAGTGGAGATGGTCTGCTCAGATCCCGATAGTGAAGAGCATTGACTACCGAGGAAGCTTTGTCCGATGTTTTGTGGTGGGAGTGTCAGTTTATGGGCTGTGGACTCGACTCTGCGCGCGCTTCTTCTGGGGGAAGGGGGGAGTGGCTTGGACTGCGGCGCTGTGTGGTCCACTGAGGCTTTTCTCCTCTTATAAGTGTAATTTCATCGAGAGGATGCAAAAACAAAAGAGAAACACAGAAATTAAGGTTGTACTAATACTTGGGTCGAAAAAGGAAGTTTCAATGTAAATTGTGCCATGCTGAGAGTTTTTGCTATTTAAATATTTTGGTTTGCTAAAACAATGGTTCAGAAAATGCTTTTAAGTGACTTTTGCCTTGTTTGAATCAAGATCTCAATTCCCTGTGTTTTGTGGGCTATGCAATAGGGCATACTTTGTTTTTACATCAACATTATACAACATTAGGTCCTTTTTAAAAAAATATCAAACATTTGACTTTAAAACAAATTGCATGCCTTGAGCTGCTGATTTGTTTGAAATTCTACAATGTCTGTTTTTAAAAAAGCCATTGTCAGTGGTCATGCTTTAGCCAAATGAGAGTATTGTATTAAAATATCTTTGCTTTTTTGAAATGCAGTGTTCACATACAGAAGAGTGCATTTTAATTTTGATGTGTTACAATTTTAGAGAATATTAGAGCTTGAGGCCAAGTGGTTTAAGTTCTGTCAATTACTGTTAAGACCTCATTGGCCCACTTCATATTGCAAATTAAGAGAATATTGATCTCTAGCAAAGTTGTACAGTTACTGGTCTGTAACCAGTATGATTCCAACTGTCTTATTTGGAAAGTTTCATTTGAAGAACATATTTTAATATATGCTGCATTTTTTTCACACAAATAAGATTTAAATGCGAACTGAAACTGCCTCTTCAATGGCTAAAGCTCAGGAAACATTTTGCTGTTTTTTTTTTGCTGTTCCAGATTTTTGAAATATTTTTCCTGACAGCTTTCACATTAGCCAAGTTTTAATTTGTCAAAGGAAAATCATTTTTGAATAACCTGAATGGGGTCCCCCGAGGGTTTGATTTTAGGGCCACTAATTGTTATTTGTAAATGACTGAATTGTTTAGGCTGTACAATTTAGAAGTTTATGTATTGTATAAAACTTGATAATGACATAAATAGTGAACAGAGTAACAGACTTCGAGAAGATTGAGAATGTTGAAAAAGGCAGACACAATTTAGTGTCGTTAAATGTGTGACTGTCTTCATACTTTGGCAAGGAAAGAATGAGAGAGGAAATCACAAATACTTTCAGCAGCTAACATCATCGCTGGAGTTTCTCCATTCATAGGTAAAGCACACCTTCGGACCACCTGCCCCTCCACATCGTGATCCAACTAATTCAATCAGCTTCCCAGTCATGAATGTAAAAAGTGAAAAAGCTAACAACAGTGAGGAGGAGGTCTGTACGCTTTTTTGTCAGTGGCCTTCCTATGGACATTAAATCACGTGAACTTTACTTTTTCTTTCTTTTAAGAGATATGAAGGTACACCTTCAAGCTAACATCAAAATACCCAGTTTGGAGATGCCGGTGTTGGACTGGGGTGTACAAAGTTAAAAATCACACAACCACATATCATAAAGGAGGATCAGACGGGGTTTATTAAGGGCCGTAGATCATCCAATAATGTTAGAAGGGCTCTGAATATGATTCAAGCCTGTCATCAGGGAAAGATACCAGGAGTAGTAGTTTCATTAGACGCGGAAAAGGCATTTGATAGGGTTGAATGGTCATATTTGTTTTACACATTGGAAAGGTTTGGCGTTGGAAAGGTGTTTGCCAAATGGGTCTCAACATTGTATAGTGATCCCAAAGCAGTTGTGGTTGCCAATGGATTAGGTTCGGATAGCTTCAGTGTGGGTAGGGGCTGCCATCAGGGATGTCCTCTCTCGCCATTGTTATTTACGCTAATAATTAAACCACGAACAGAATCTATATGGGCTGATCCTAATATTACGGCCCCAAGGATTGGTACAGGTAAACATAAAATTACCCTGTATGCAGATGATGTTCTTCTATTCCTCAGTAATCCTCTGATGTCCGTACCTCGCTTTACACTTCTTTCATGTGCAAATCACAAAATCTTTTTTTTTTAAAGTTGCATTCTCGGGTTAGCTGTTAACAATGGTCCAAGTTAACAGACCCGAGGATTAAAAAAAGGTTTTGTGATTTACACATGAAAGAAGTGAAACGATCACTGTATTCTAACAGATGAAAGGCTTAACAGACAATCAATTTTTCAATGTATAATTTCAGTTACATCACACTGTAAATTTTTGCTATAAATTCTGTGTTACGATCGAGCCCTCCACTATCACCTGATGAAGGAGCGTCGCTCCGAAAGCTAGTGTGCTTCCAATTAAACCTATTGGACTCTAACCTGGTGCAGTGTGATTTTTTAACATCAAAATACCCAGTTGGCTTTGTTACATTTGACTGCAGAGCAGGAGCAGCAAAGAATGCTGCTTTCACCTACTCTGTTGCTGCAGCTGTAGGTACTGCACTTCATGCTTAGATGCGCTGATATCCTCCATCTGAAGCATCTCTGCAAGAATGGAAGTCTCCTCAGCCTCGTTAAATATTTAACTGCCCTTATCCAAGAACTCAGATTTCTCTGTGGAGTGGTGTGCAAGGACAGACTGGATTTTGTTTTCCGGTTGGAAGGAGATTTTGGATAGTTAGCTGGTTTCCACTCCGTTTGAAGGGGGTGGAGTGATCACTAAGGACAGTGGATTGAAGAACTTTACTCTTGAGCATTTCTTTTCTATGTGGAGAGGATCCTATCTACTGCATAGACTAGTAACTTTTGTTGTAATAATTGTACGCTATGTGTCAATAACTTGCATAATTACTGGCTGTCAGAATCTTATGAAAGCTGATTTTACCATCTCGATGGTTAACATTGAATGATAAAAGGAGGGAATGAGAATGTGTATAAGGTATGAGCAGGTAGGGAAAGAGTTAAGTTTGGGGTTGCGTGACAAAAGCTCAGCTAGCATGACTTTGACCAGATAAGAACTTGCCGTAAACAGTGAGGTCTTGGGGGCAAGGGTAGTGTTTAACAAGGTGAAGAACATCTATTGTGTAATGCCAAATGGCTTAATCTTTACTGTTGATGCTTGCTGATTGTAACAGTCACCCTGTTAGGTGTTGCCTTATTTGGATGCTGCTCCCTGTAAGTGACTATATAATTCCTTAAGAATCTGCTGTTTCTGCAGATAACACAGAGAACTCATGTCATTGTGTACATATACGATCACTCTCTCCAGGGTTCGGAATAAAGACGAAGAAGTTCGAACCATACTGTGTCTCTTGAGTTCGCTTCGACTGATACGGAAACTGGATGACTCAAGGAAAGTTTTTAGTTCTTTGGAAGATCTAGGTGGAATGTCAATGATGTTATATCTGGCGCTTTTTCTGTAGTTCTTGAACAATAAAATTTGTTTTCTGAAATAGGACATGGAACAGTCATTTTAAGAAAAAAAACTTTAATATGCAACTTATTTCTGCAATAAAAGCAAAATATCATAGATGCTGTAAAATTAAAATCAAGACAGAAAATGGTGGTCATGTTCAGGTTTGGAGTATCTGTGGGGAGAGAAACAAGTTACCACTTTGTCTTTGTAAACTTTCATCAAAGAGCCATAGAGATGTACAGCACGGAAACAGACCCTTCGGTTCAACCCGTCCATGCTGACCTGGATCCCAACCCAATCTAGTCCCACCTACCAGCACCTGGTCCATTTCCCTCCAAACCCTTCCTATTCATATACCCATCCAAATGCCTCTTAAATTTTGCAATTGTGCTAGCCTCCACCACTTCCTGTGGCAGCTCGTTCCATACACGTACCACCCTCTGTGTGAAAAAATTGCCCCTTGGGTCTCTTTTATATCTTTCCCCTTTCACCCTAAACCTATGCCATCTAGTTCTGGATTCCCCGACTCCAGGGAAATGACTTTGCCTATTTACACTATCCATGCCCCTCATAATTTTGTAAACCTCTATAAGGTCACCCCTCAGCCTCCGACGCTCCAGGGAAAACAGCCCCAGCCTGTTCAGCTTCTCCGTACAGCTCAAATTCTCTAACCCTGGCACATCCTTATAAATCTCTTCTGAACCGTTTCAAGTTTCACAACATCTTTCCGATAGGAAGGAGACCAGAATTGCACGCAATATTGCAATAGTGGCAAACGCAATGTCCTGTACAGCTGCAACATGACCTCCCAACTCCTGTGCTCAATACTCTTGACCAATAAAGGAAAGCATACCAAACACCTTCTTCACTATTCTATCTACCTGCGACTCCACTGTCAAGGAGCTATGAACTTGCATTCCAAGGCCTCTTTGTTCAGGAACACTCCCTAGGACCTTACCATTAAGTGTATAAGTCCTCCTAAGATTTGCTTTCCCAAAATGCAGCGCCTCACGTTTATCTGAATTAAACTCCATCTGCCACTTCTCAGTCCATTGGCCCATGTCACGATCCTGTTGTAATCTGAGGTAACCCTCTTCGCTGTCCACGACACCTCCAATTTTGGTGTCAGCTGCAGACTTACTAACTGTACCTCTTATGGTCGCATCCAAATCATTGTAAATGACAAAAAGTAGAGGACCCAGCACTGATCCCTGTGGCACTCCACTGGTCACAGGCCTCCAGTCTGAAAAACAACCCTCCGCCATCACCTTTGAGCCAGTGCTGTGTATTCTCCCTGTATTCCATGCTAATCGGTCTCCCATGGGAAACCTTGTCGAATGCCTTACTGAAGTCCATATAGATCACATCTACCATTCTGCCCTCATCAATCCTCTTTGTTACTTCTTCAAAAAACTTAGTCAAGTTTGTGAGACATGATTTCCCACACACAAAGCTGGCTATCCCTAATCAGCCCTTGCCTTTCCAAATACATGTACATCCTGTCCCTCAGGATTCCCTCCAACAACTTGCCCACTACCGAGGTCAGGCTCACTGGTCTATAGCTCCCTGACTTACCACCCTTCTTAAATAGTGACACCACGTTTGCCAACCTTCAGTCTTCCGGCACATCACCTGTGAATATTGATGATACAAATATTTCAGCAAGGGCCCCAGCAATCACTTCTCTAGCTTCCCAGACGTGAAGTATAAGTTGTTTCTCTCACCAAAGGTGTTGCCAGATTTGGCATTTGGCAAATTTTTGAAAATTACCACTTATTTGTGTTCCCTGTTCCTGGGATTATCTGTTCTTTTCCATTCCTACATAGACTGCAATTCATGTGGAATTAAGTTTGTAGTTGTAACTTCTGTTTCATGAGATTGAGACAAAGGAAGACATCTTTTGAGATTTTTCAGATAAAACCGATCCTCTGTAATGACCAACATGTGGATCATATCACGGGCCAGTCCAGTCCAAGCTAATGCAGTCTAAGTGATGCTAACAGTGTTATGGCTTTTCGAAAAGCTATGGTGCATATTATGGGCAAGTGCGTTTGCCAATTACTGATCTACAACTCCTTGATGAAGGAGCAGCGCTCCGAAAGCTAGTGCTTTCTGTTGGACTATAACCTGATGTTATGTGAATTTTAACTTTGTCCTACCCAGTCCAACACTGGCACCTCTGAGACACGATCCCTCTCAATTTGAGTTCAGAACACCCACCTTAAATTCTTTCACTTCTGGCAATTAATTAAATTATTGGTTTGAGTGCAAGCCTTATTTTTCTACATAATGTTGTCTATGTTGTGCTATAAAAATAGTTTTTATTCAAAATAAGAGATTATTTCTCTGTATATTTTACGTAGTTTTAAATGACATTTTGGCAAACGGCAAAGCCATCAGATAATGATGTATCCTGTAAATTTACCATTTAAAAATAACACAGTGCTCCATACTGTCTAATTGTTTCTGATGTATTTTCTCCCCTTTCTTTGATACAAATTTTCTTTAAAAATTAAGATTTTATCTCTGGTGAAATGCTGTATCAAGCAGTACAACGTTAAAAGCAACCATGTGAAACAGATCTTTTGGGTAAAGATAAATAATCCTATGGATAATATCAGTTTGTCACGTTCTTTGCTTTAGTTGGTCTCAATATTTACTCTGACCGTTCAAGAAATGTGTTGGTAAATTGGAGTTAAGATACTGATCTGATGTTCTTAGCTGCTCAGGTCAGAATCTTTGTTTCTGTTTTACATCTCCAGCTTCGGTTTATGAGTTCTTTTAAAATAGATCCTGATTTGGTTACATTAGGTTAATTTGCTATTAACAATCTGACCAAAGCTGTGAAAAATACCGACAATTCATACGTTCATACTGATTTGATTTTCAAACACTATAATAGTATATTATTAATTTTTACACTTTGGACAATCTTAAAGCTTAATTTTTTTGTTTCTACTTGTGAACTGTTTCCTTTATAATGAGCAGATACTGCAATTTCAAATTGTTGATTGATATGCCAATGGATATTTTATTATACTGTATGATAAAATAAAAACTGGCTTTAATATTTGATGTTTTATGTTTGTTAAAATTATATGAATACAACGAAAATTTAATTTGATGTCTTTACTGAGCTTAACACATTACATTAATTGTGGATGATACTTAGGGAAAAAAAACTACCAAAAAAAGATAGAAACTTACTCAGCCTTTTGAGAAATTGTCACCATGCTAAACTCTTTGTTATGGTTCCAAAACTGACGGTTTTCAGAAAGCTAACTGTACAGACTAATGACTATTACTTAGCAGTTGAATTTCAAATGCCCTGCACTCCAGCATTCCTGGACTAAATCTTGCTCATGTATTAGCATCCCAAGAGATTGTATGAAATCTTGCTTATTTTATAGCATTGTTATATTGTAAAGCTGATGAAATATCAAGGACCTGTGAAATTGATGTAGATGCTTTGGATGCAACTATCTATTTTGTGATTTATAGATTGCACAATTCTTAATAGAAAAACAATTTCACTTTTTGTATGTCATTGTTCTCTTGGAATTTTTGACTTTTTTTGTTTTGTATTATCAAGAACCTTGGCTATTGCCAAAGTTGCTAAATATTAATCAATAAATTGGATTACAGCCAACGTTCTTTTGCTCTTTTGCCAATCTGTTGAAGTGTGATGTTCTTTGTTGCCTCAAATTGCACCACCTATTTCCATCAAACATGATACACTTCTGATTCCAGTTGGTTCTTCTATAATGCAATGCTTGCATTCTTGTGCAATCCTGCGTTATAGAAAAATCATACTTTAGAAACAGCGCTGAAAGTGTTAGCACTATAATTACATTTCAACCAAACACACATTTTAAAAGTTTGTGCTGTAGAAACAGTGTCCCCAATTCGTCAATTGTGTTACAGCAAATTTGCGTTGATGAAATGCGCATTATAACAGTATGTAAACTTAGTGTTATGGGGTCAAAGTGCTTTTTCTAAAAATTACCCAAATTACCCAGGTTTCAAATAATAGGACTCATGAATGCAACAGTAGAGCTTTTGCTGCTTCATTGCTGGGTGTGAATGTGTCTTTTAAAAAAAAAAACTTGCATCTTATTTAGATCTGACCAACATTTCTAATCTTGAAACCCAAGATTTGAATGGAGCTGTTTTTGTAAGGTGTGTTCAGGAGGGTTTCCTAACTCAGTGCATTGACAGGCCAATGAGAAGAGAGGCCATTCTAGACTTGGTGCTTGGAAAGAGCCGGGGCAGGTATCAGATCTTGTGGTGGGAGGGCATTTTGGTGATAATGACCACAACTGCCTCACATTCTACATAGCTATGGAGAAGGATAGGATTAGGCAAAATGGGAGGATATTTAATTGGGGAAGAGGAAACTATGATGCGATTAGACATGAGTTAGGAAGCATGGATTGGGAGCAATTGTTCCATGGTAAAGGCACTATAGACATGTGGAGACTGTTTAAGAAACAGTTGTTGCAAGTGATGAATAAATATGTCCCTCTGAGACAGGCAAGAAGTGGTAAGATAAAGGAACCTTGGATGACGAGAGCGGTGGAGCTTCTCGTCAAAAGGAAGAAGGTAGCTTACATAAGGTGGAGGAAGCTAGGGTCAAGCTCATCTCTACAGGATTACAGGCAGGCGAGGAACGAGCTTAAAAATGGTCTGAGTAGAGCCAGGAGGGGGCACGAGAAAGGCTTGGCAGAATGGATTAGGGAGAACAGAAAGGCATTTTACACTTATGAGGAATAAGAGAATGGTCAAAGAAAGAGTAGGGCCGATCAGGGATAGCATAGGGAATTTGTGTGTGGAGTCTGAGGAGGTAGGGGAAGCCCTAAATGAGTTTTTTGCTTCTGTCTTTATGAAAGAAACAAACTTTGTAGTGAATGAAACCTTTGAAGAGCAGGTGTGCATGCTGAAATGGATAGAAATAGAGGAAGCTGATGTGCTGAAAATTTTGTCAAACATTAAGATTGACAAGTCACCAGGCCCGGACCAGATTTGTCCTCGGCTGCTTTGGGAAACGAGAAATGCAATTGCTTCGCCACTTGTGAAGATCGTTTCATCCCCGCTCTCCACTGGAGTCGTACCTGAGGACTGGAGAGAGGCAAATGTAATTCCTCTCTTCAAGAAAGGAAATAGGGAAATCCCCGGCAAATACAGACCAGTAAGTCTCACATCTGTAGTCTGCAAGGTGTTAGAAAGGATTCTGAGAGATAGGATTTATGACTATCTGGAAGAGCATCTTGATTAAATGCAGTCAACATGGCTTTGTGAGGGGCAGGTCATGCCTCACAAACCTTATCGAGTTCTTTGAGGATGTGACTAGAAACGTTGATGAGGGTCGAGCTGTGGATATGGTGTATATGGACTTTAGCAAGGCATTTGATAAGGTTCCCCATGGTAGGCTCATTCAGAAGGTCAGGAGGAATGGGATTCAGGGCAACAGAGTTGTCTGGATACAGAATTGGCTGGCCAACAGAAGACAGCGAGTGGTAGTAGAAGGAAAATATTCTGCCTGGAAGTCTGTGGTGAGTGGTGTTCCACAGGGCTCTGTCCTTGGGCCTCTATTGTTTGTAATTTTTGTTAATGACTTGGGCGAGGGGATTGAAGGGCAGTTGTAGGCTGCAGCGGGACATTGACAGGATGTAGAGATGGGCTGAGAGGTGGCAGATGGAGTTCAACCTTGATAAATGCAAGGTGATGCATTTTGGAAGGTCGAATTTGAAAGCTGAGTACAGGATTAAGGATAGGATTCTTGGCAGTGTGGAGGAACAGAGGGATCTTGGTGTGCAGGTACATAGATCCCTTAAAATGGCCACCCAAGTGGGCAGGATTGTTAAGAAAGCATATGGTGTTTTGGCTTTCATTAACAGGGGTATTGAGTTTAAGAGTCGTGAGATCTTGTTGCAGCTCTATAAAACTTTGGTTAGACTGCACTTGGAATACTGCGTCCAGTTCTGGTCGCCCTATTATAAGAAAGATGTGGATGCTTTGGAGCGGGTTCAGAGGAGGTTTACCAGGATGCTGCCTGGACTGGAGGGCTTATCTTATGAGGAGAGGTTGACTGAGCTCGGACTTTTTTCATTGGAGAAAAGGAGGAGAAGAGGGGACCTAATTGAGGGATACAAGATAATGAGAGGCATAGATAGAGTCGATAGCCAGAGACTATTTCCCAGGGCAGAAATGACTAACACGAGGGGTCATAGTTTTAAGCTGGTTGGAGGAAAGTATAGAGGGGATATCAGAGGTGGGTTCTTTACACAGATAGTTGTGAGAGCATGAAATGCGTTGCCAGCAGCAGTTGTGGAGGCAGGGTCATTGGGGACATTTAAGAGACTCCTGGACATGCATATGGTCACAGAAATTTGAGGGTGCAGACATGAGGATCAGTGGTCGGCACAACATCGTGGGCTGAAGGGACTGTTCTGTGCTGTACTGTTCTATGTTCTATGTTCTAAAACACTGCATACTTTGAAATGCAGTTACTTTTGTTCTACAAGGAATGTTACAGTCTGTGTTACCGTGCTTATGCAAAAATAGCAGAGCATTAGCGATCTGGTAAGCTGCTTTTGGGATAAATAAGTACTGAACAGAATACTGGGAGAACTTTCCAGTTCCCCATGACATGGGATCTTTTGCATCCAGCGAGAGGTCAAGCGAAACTTCAGTTTAATGTCTCAGACATGGCAGTTTGTTTAAATTTGTATATTAAAATTCATGCTATTTGTGCAATTTGTCTCTTTATTATACTTTTCTGTTCATGTTTCAATGAATTCAGTTGCATGTATTTATAAGTAATGCTTATAAAGCATTGTTAAAGTAGAATGCAGGTCAAATAGTTCCCTTGTTTAGGTAGTCTAGAATGAGAAGGCATGATTTAAAAATAAGGATGGCTTTCGGAGCAGGATGGCAATTTTCTTTGTTCAGATTGTCGTGAATCTTTGAATTCTCTACCCAAGAGGCCTGAAAAGTTCACTGAGTGTATTTAAAGTAGAGGCTGATGAATTTTTCATCAGTGGTATGAACGGTTATTGGGGTAGTTTTAGTAAGCATGCAGTCCTGCCACAAAATTTAAATAAACTGTCTGAAATTATTCCTCATTTCTTCTCATACATAGCAAAAATTGCCCTAATTGGAAATTTCTCATGTCCAAAATAAATAGTTAAACTAAAATATGGATATTGCTGTTCAATTTATTCACTGCATTTGCTTTTTAATGCATTAACTGAAGTTTTATTTAAATATCTTAGTAGTGTTGGTCAGCATGGCCCCTGACTCCAATCTCCAGCATGTGCAGTCCTCATTTTCTCCTCGTTGTTATAATCTTATTGCGAAACCTCTTCCAAGGATGTTCACCTTGAAGACATTCTCCTCCTCCCTCCACAAGGATCTGTAAGTCTCTATCTGTCAGCCCATTTGCTCGTTTCCACCCCCCCTTTCTCTCCCCCCCCCAACTCCACCCTCCCCAACCCACATTCCTGATAAAGGGCTTATGCCTGAAATGTCGACTCTCCTCTCCTCGGATGCTGCCTGACCTGCTGTGCATTTCCAGCGCCACACCTTTTGCCTCTGACTCCCTGCCTCTTGGCCTAAAGGGTGTCCCCCTGGTGGCCTGTGGTGGTCTTTTGGCCTGACGTGGCATCAGCAGAGAATTCCAATCTCAGGGTATCTAATGCAATCTCCCAGTCTCGAGGTGAAGCCCAGCAAAATCCAAAGTCAAGGTCCGATGTGGATGGATTTGAAGACTGTTGTTCTGAACTTTTCATTCCTCTTTTTTTCCAACTTGTTCCTATGATCTGTAATGCTGGACTTTTTAATTTCATTATTGTTCATTTCTTTTTAGTAAGGACTTAAACTGAATAACTCTATACCTAGCTATCTTGTACTTCAGATGACACTGCAAATGGAGACTTGTAAAGTTTTCACTCTACTCGTTTGAGTACACGCGACATTAAAGCCAAGTCATTGAAGTGTTCAATCAGCTAGGATGGTAATAAATTGTGCAGCAGTCTTGACGTCTTGTTCCTATGTTCCTGATTTGACAAACTTGCACTCTACAGTCCAACCCCCGTTTCAACAACCTGTCTGAAATTATGGCTGAATTCCTTTTGTATTAGGCATATATGGCCCCTATTGATTTGAAATTTCCCATGTCCAAAATAAACAGTTAAACTAAAAAATGTATATTGCAATTCACTGTTCAGTTTATTCACTGAATCTATCATTCGAGGCATTAATTATAGTTTTATCTGAAGGCTTGGTTTCTTTCAAAAATCTGTACTTGGCTTTGATATTATTAATTTAGAATAAGGTATTTAAATTGAATTTGGATTGTTTAACATTCTTATTTTCCAGGATGCTCTAGTACAATTCAATTAACTGCATACAGTGGTTATTTCTTTTCAGTTTTGCATCACTTCCTACTCAGTAACTTTCCTTTGAATAATATTGACAGCAGAAGGATGATTTGACAAATAAAATTAATTCCAATAACTATGTTTTGCACTTAATTTATCAGCAGTGTGATATGCTTGTTTAGTAACTATAATTGACCGACTATCATGTGCTTTGGGATGTCCTTGTGTCCTGCAAAGTGGGGTGTATTTTTGTTGTCACTGGACACGTAATTGAGAGACTCCGACTAATGTTCTGGGGATATATGTTAGAATCCCATCACAGCAGATAATCAAACTTAAATTCAGTTAATACATCACATCCAATGGTGACCAGGAAGTGATTCATGTTTTCAAAGAAGAGAAACATCTGATTCATGTCCTTTAAAGAAGGAAATCTGGCCAACATGTGATTCCAGATCTACAATAATGTAATTGATGCGTAAATGCTCTCAAATAGTTAGCAAGCTATGTATTTAACTGCTACAATGCCTGATGAAAGGAATTAAACCAGGTGAATCACCCAGCATTTACAAAGGCACTGGACATGACAACAGCACAGATATCCTGCAAAGCCATCCTTTCCTAACATTTGGGACCTTATGACAAAATTGGGGAACAATTCAGAGAATATTCCTGATGAAGGGCTTTTGCCTGAGGCGTCACTTTTCCTGCTTCTCGGATGCTGCCTGACCTGCTGTGCTTTTCCAGCACTACTCTAATGTAGACTCTGGTTTCCAGCATCTGCAGTCCTTGTTTTTACCTATTTGATGGATTAGTCAAGCAACAGACTAAGATATTTCTCTCATTTATGATTACATGAGCATGACTCTGTCCCAGATACTGTCACCATCTCTGGCTATGTTCTGTCTGGCTGATAGATATGAGAATGTATATAGGGTGTACGTAGGCAGGGAAAGAGTTAAGGTCTGAGTTTTGTGAAACAAGAGGTTTAGCTGAGCATGACTCAGATCAGATAAGAACTTACAGTTAACACTGGGGTGCTTGAGGCAAGGGTAATGGGTTAATAATGGGAAAAGCAGTCATTATGTAGAGCCATTTAACAATATTGGAAGCCAGTGGGTTTTGAGAAGATTTGTAGCTCAGGTTGAGATTCTGGATGTAGGTTTGTTCACTGAGCTGGAGGATTCATTTTCAGATGTTACATTACCATCCTAGGTAACATCGTCAGTGAGCCTCTGAATGAGGCACTGGTGATGTAGCTTGCTTTCTATTTATATGTTTGAGTTTCCTAGGGTCGATGACATCATTTCCAGTTCTTTTTCTCGGAGTGGTAAATGGGATCCAAATCAATGTGTTTGTTGATAGAGTTCTGGTTGGAATGCCATGCTTCTCGGAATTCTCGCATGTGTCTTTGTTTGACTTGTCCTAGGATGGATGTGTTGTCCCAGTCGAAGTGGTGTCCTTCCCCATCTGTATGAAAAGATACTAGTGAGAGTGGATCATGTCTTTTTGTGGCTAATTGATGTTCATGGTAACCTGGTGGCTAGTTTTCTGCCTGTTTGTCCAATGCAGTGTATGTTACAGTTCTTGCAAGGTATTTTGTAAATTATATTAGTTTTTGCTTGTTGTCTGTATAGGGTCTTTCAAGTTCATTAGCTGCTGTTTTCATGTTTTGGCAGGTTTGTGGGCTACCATGATGCCAAAGGGTCTGAGTAGTCTGGCAGTCATTTCCGAGATGTCTTTGATGTAGGGGAGAGTGGCTAGCGTTTCTGGGTGTGTTTTGTCTGCCTGTTTGAGTTTGTTGCTCAGAAATTGGTGGACTGTGTTCATTAGGTGCCCGTTCTTTTTGAATACACCGTATAGGTGTTTTTCAGCGTCCAGCTGAGTGACCAAACCTACATCCAGAATATTAGAAGCATTTGGTATGCAAGATCAGCTTGCAAGGGGTAAAGTATCCATTGTATGAATCCAGTTAATAAGGTTAAGAACATTCATTGTATAACAGTAAAGGGGCTTCGTCTCTGCTATTGACACTTGCTGGTTGAATGGGTGACCGTTACAATATGTATGTTGCCTTATCTGGATGCTCCTCCCTGTGAAATGACTATACAATTCATTAAGAATCTGCAATTTCAGAGGAGACCGGGAACGCATATCCCTGCGCCCATGGGCGATTATTCTCTCTTGCTCCAGGGCTCGGAATAAAGATTGAGGTAAAACTATACTGTGGCTCTTAGCATTTTGCTTTGACTGGGGGGGGGAAATGGGGCGACAGACCCACTGGCCATGTGGTACAATGCTATGTAGTCAAGGTGGTGTTGCCATGGGGTTCCTCAATATTTGACTTCAGATCCCAAGGTATCAGGGAGACAGTGAGGGCTGTAGATGCTGGACCGTCAAAGTCTGGAGCTGGAAAAAGCATAGCAGGTCAAGCAGCTTCAGAAGAGCAGGGGAGTTGACATTTCAGGTCTGAACATTTGATGAAAGGTTCCAACCTGAAACGTCGACTCGTCACTCGATTTCCAAGGTATCAGGTCAAGCATGGACAAGGAAACAAGTTACTGATTATTGCAGACTGCCCTCTGTCTTGGCTGATGAATCAGTACTCCTCTGTATTGAATATCACTCTAAGCCACTCCCTATTCTGACTGTTATGAACTAGGCCAGACCACTCAAAACATTGTTAAGCAGGCAGCCCTTGACCTAACTTTGCAATTTGTTTCGGTAAGTGTACAATGAAAATTATCTGGAGTAAGATAGCTAGGTTGACTACTAGATTTTAAAACAGACAAAAAATATATTCACAAAATTACACAATGAAACACAAAGAACAGAATAAAGAACCCCTTCAGAACTCAACCTATCCAGTTAGACTTAATTATGCTGTTCTGAATAGACACAACAGCCCCTATGAAGAAACTCCCTTTAAAAACCAGTATACATGGAACACCTGCTTACAGATTGAATTGAAGGGCAGAAAAGACAGTGAGTTTCCACACAGCTGCCTGTTGAACTCCCAGTTTGTGACCAAATTAAAAACTGTTCAGCTCAGCTAGATAAAGAGCTGACCACTCCCCCTTTCATTATACAGGTCACTTATAAAATACGACCACTTTGGCCTGAAGTGTCATTTGTTTACGTAAGAATAAAAGGCCTTTCAAAATCCTTTTCATCTCTGTACCAAACCAGACTGATCAGAGTCCGACCTGGTTTATTGCCTCTCTGAAAAAAATAAAGGACACAGACTCTTTGAGCCAAGAAACAGCTTTTAGGGAATAAAAAGGGACTTGGTTTTGTGACATGACTTAGAACTATTCTGCCCTTCCTTCACTATTGCTGGGTCAAAAACCTCAAACTGCCTCCTGATGAACAATGTTGTGGATGTACATACACTAAATTGATAGATATGCTTTAAGAAGGAACTTTACCACACTGAAGCTGGTCAATAAATGCTGGCCCAGCTGGTTAGAAAACTAACTTGCAAGGGCACAGTATGTACTTTGTGTGGTGAAACTCAATGCCCAATACCAAGGATGAAATGATAGCACCACTACTGAACAGGCTGCCTCAGTACGAAAGAATGTAGTGCTGGACGAGGCATACAGCTAGTGGTGGGTGTACCAAAGAGAAAGTTATATTTGACATTGCCCTCTTCAATCTAGCTTTAGCAAAGATATCTGTCCATTATTGTGAGAAGATGAAATCCTCCCTGTAAATTGAGGATACTTTGGTATTGTGTGGCACTACTGTCATGATGAATCGGATGGTTTGCAAACAGATCTAGCAACTTGAGATTGGGCACCTATGAAGTGCTCTTGGCTATCACCAATAGCAAAATGTATACAGCCTGTAACTTCATGGCTTAGTGTATCACTCACTCTGCTCATATCATTCAGGCTAAGGATCTATCCTAGTTTGATTAAGCCATGCCAGGAGCAGCACCAAGCACATCTAAAGATGAGATACCAGCTTGGTGAATTGACAACAGCTGACTGCTTGCATGCCAAACAGTGTGGGCAGCATGACAAGCCATTGTGAATGTTAGTGGACATTGAAGAACTCACTGAAGGAGGAGGCTGCACAAATGTCCTTATTCATTAGTGATTGGGGAGTCCAGTACATCAGTACATGAGGCATGGCTGAAGTATTTCCAAATACCTTCAGCTACAAGTGCTAATTGAATCACTAGTTTTGGCTTTTTCTTGAGGTTCCCTGGCATGCCAATTCAATTTGCTCCATGTGATATCAAGCAATGGCTGAAAGCACTGGATACTGCAAAGGCTCTGGGCCTTTACAACATTGCAAAACTAAATGTGTGCTTCTCAGCAACCTGTTCCAGTGCAGTTACAACCATGACATCTATGTGGGCAATTACCACCCTGCCAGTTTACTCTCAAGCATCAGTGAAATGATAGAAGGTATTATTTGATTAGAGTAATAGAAATGTACAGAATCCATGGAAGCAGACCGTTTGATCCATCTCGTCCATGCTGATCAAATATCCTAAATTAATCTAGTCCCGTTTCCAGCATTTGGCCTATATCACTCCTAAACCATTCCTATTCATATATCCATCCAGATGCCTTTTAAATGTTGTAATTGTACCAATTCCTCCACTTCCTCTGGCAGCTCATTCCACAAACCTTTCACCCTTCGTGTGAAAATGTTGCCCTTCAGGGCACTTTTAAATCTTTCCCCTTAAAGCTGTACCGTCTAGTTTTGGACTCCCCCACCCTGGGAAAAGACCTTGCCTATTTACTCTATCCATGTCCTTCATGATTTTATAAACCTCTATAAGGTTACCCATCAGCCTCCAATGCTCCAAGGAAAATAGCCATAGTTTATTCAGCCTGTAGTTCAAACCCTCTAACCCTGGCAACATCCTTGCAAATACTTTCTGAACCCTTTCAAGTGTCACAACATCCTTCTGATAGGAGAGAGACCAGAATTGCACATACTCTTCCAAAGCTGCACCATGACCTCCCAACTCCTATACTCAGTGCACTTTGGCAAGCATGCCAAACCCCACCTTCACAATTAACACCACTTTCCCAATCCTGTGCACCTGTTGTTGTGTCCCCGCCTATCCTGTCTCTTCTCTTCCCCCCCCCCCCCCCCCCCCCCCCCGTATGAAATATAGCCCCCAGAAGGCAGCCATCACCTATAGACATAGCCCAGTCTAACCTAGCACCTAAGCTGTGCACAAACAGAAATTGCTGAAGAAACTCAGCAGGAGTGGCAGCTTCCGCGGGAAGAAAGCAAAGCCAATGCTTTGTTATATCTCACTCAAATCCCTCATATATGTTTTTCTCTTTGGGCTTTGTGTCCACGCATTGTTGTTATCAAGTGGCACTTACTGAACAATAACATGTCCACTGATACTCAGTTGGGTTCTGTCAGGTTTTCCAGTTCTTGAGCTCGTTGCAGTTTTGATAAAAATGTGAACAAATGAGAGGGGAAGTGAGTCTAACTGTCTTTGACAGAAAACTAACATTTAATTGAATATGTTGTCAACAAGGCAAGGGTGGGGAGGCACTGTCAAGCTGTTGATCAATCATTTCCATCTCAGGACTTTTCTCCAGGAGTTCCTCAAGGTGTTGCCCTAGATCCAACCAACTTTAAAGGTTAGAAGTGGGGATCCTCTCTGAGGATTGCGCAGTGTTCAGCATCATTTGCAATTCCCCAGATACTGAAGCAGTTTGTCTATTTGCACCAAGTTCTGAGTGGAGAAGCTACAATGAAGTGGAATTTACGGGTAGAGCTTCCAAACACCTTGGGACAGAAAATTAGTGTGGGGATTGTTTATGAATATCCAAGCTGGAGGGGTCAGGTTGGGATTGCCATTAAATAAGAAATTACAAATACAAGCAATAAAAATTTCATTAGAGTGAGAGTGATGTAATTGGTTTTGATTCTAAATAAAGGAAACTACGATGGTGTGAGCTGGTTACAATAAATTGGGGACATTTCCGTAAAGGGATAAATGTAGATAAGGAAGGGTAAACATTTTGAAGAGTGCATGGAGGAATTATAACAATTGTTTATTCCTAGAAAAGGTGACCTGACCATGGCTAACAAGGGAAATTAGGGATAGTATTAGATCCAAGGAAGGGACAAAGAAATTTGTACAAAAAGCAACAGATCTAAGGATTGGGAGCTGTTTAGATTTCTGCAAAGGAGGACAGGGGAATTGATTTAAGCGGCGAAAAAACATTGTGAAAACAAATGTCAGTCCTTTTCAGTGAAAAACAGGAGGCCTTATGATTGAAAACAAAGATGGCAGACCAGTTAAGTACATATTTTGGTTTTGCCTTTACAAAGGAGAGAGAGATCATGTCTCAAAAATGTTGGGGAACACTAGTGAGAGATAGGAACTGAAGGAAATCAGTATCAGTTGAGAAATGGTGTTAGGGAAATTGATGAGATTAAAGGCAATAAAACCTAAGGGCATGATTTAATTGAATTCCTGGAGTACCTAAGTGGTCCTCGTAGTAATGATTGCATGGGTGGTCATCGTTCAAGATTCTGTAGACTCTAGAACAGTTCCAATGGATTGCAGAGTAGCTACAGAGAAAACAGGGAATAATAGGCCAGTTAGCCTGACATCAGTAGTGGGGAGAAAGTGAGGTCTGCAGATGCTGGAGATCAAAGTTGAAACTTTATTGCTGGAACAGCACAGCAGGTCAGGCAGCATCCAGGGAACAGGAGATTCGACGTTTCGGGCACAGGCCCTTCTTCAGTAGTGGGGAAATTATTATAAAATATTTAGTAGACCACTTAGAAAACAGATACAGGATTGGACTGAGTCAGCATGGATTTACAAAATGGACACTGTGTTTGACAAATCTACTGGAATTCTTTGAGGATGTAATTAGTAGAGTTGCTCAGGGAGTCAATGAATATGACTTTCAGAAGGCTTTTGATAAGATTAAGCATATAAAATTGAAGCTCGTGGCACCGGGCGCTCGTGTATTGAGACAGATAGAAAGCTGTTGGGCAGATAGGAAACAGAGTTGGAACAAACTGTTTTTTTCTGAGTGGCAGGCAGTGATGAGTGAGTACCATAGGGATCATTGCTTGGACCACAGCTATTTGCAAAATGTATTTATTGTTGAGTAAGAGAACTGTATGCAATATCTTCAAGTTTGCAAATGATACAAAACTGGGATGAACAGTAAACTGTGACGAGGATGGAGGAATGCTTCAATGTGACTTGGACAAGCTGAATGAGTGGACAAACACATTACACGTGATGTATAATATGGGTATATAGGGTAAAATAGAAGACAGATGAATCTGAATTGCAATACATTGTATACTAGTTGCTGAAAGTAAACATGGAGGTACAGCAGATGGTGAAAAGGCACATGGTATGTTGGCTTTCAGAACATGAGGATTCGAGTGCAGGAACAGGTCTTGTTCTAATGGTTACAGGTCTTTGGTGAGACCATATCGGGAGTATTGTGTGCAGTTTTGGTCTCCTTTTGAGGAAGGATGTTCTGGTTATTATGGGAATACAACCAAGTTTCACCAGACTGACTCTTGGATAGCAGGTTTGACATAAAGAGAGACTAGATTGGATAGGATTATATTCACTTGTTCAGAGGAATAAAGAGCATCTCATTGAAACCTATAAAAATCTGATGGGACTAGACATGGTCAGCTTTGGAGGGATGATTGGGGAGTCCAGAACCAGGGATTACAATTTAAGGATTAGTGTCGGCTATTTAAAATTGAATGAGAATTTCTTTCACCCAGAGAGTAGTGAGATTGTGGAATTGTTTGCCATGGAAAACAGTTGAGGCCAAAACACACTGTTTCCAGAAAAGTTAGATATGTTCTTAAGGCTATTGTTCAAAGGGTATGGAGAGAAGATGGGAACAGGATACTGAGTTGGATAATCATCCATGATCATATTGAATGTCAGAATAGGCTCAAAGGGCTGAATAACCTACTACTGCTTTTATTTCCTGTGATAATGGGGACATTCACATTTGGATTGATAAATAAAATAACATTCATGTCTTTGAAGTACCAGGGAATGACTATTGCCAACAAGTGAAAATCTAACCATTGTACCTTGAGATTCAATGGTATTGCCATTGCTGAATCTCCCATTAGCAGAATCCTGGGGACTTCCATTGACCAGAAACTGAACCAAGAGCAGGTCAGAAACTAGGGCTCCGACAGCAAGTAACTCTTCTCCTGTCTTTGAGGAACAGCTTAACAATCTTTTCAGCCCAAGTCAGGACTGTGATGAAATGTTCCCCACTTGCCTGAATGAGTGTAGCTCCAACACTAACATCATCTTAGATAAACAAACTGGCTTGATTGATACCACATCCACGTTCACTTCCTCCACTACTAATGCACAGAGGCAGCGGAGTGCACAAGGTCTACTAGATTCACTGCAGGTACTCACTAAAGCTCCTTAGTAGCTTCCAAATCCACCACCTCAAAAGATGGCACTAGATGCATGGGGCCATCACCAGCAGTAAGTTCCTCTTCAATCCACGCACCATCTTGACTTGAAACTGTATTTCCATTTCTTCACTGTTGCAAGGTATATTCTGAAACACTCTGACAGCACTCTGGATCTACTGATACCACAAAGACTGCAGCAGTTCTGAAAGCATGTTGCCACAATTTTCTTGGGGCTATTAAGGATGAGCAATAAAATCATCTGATGCCTTGTGAGCCTAGCCAGCTGCATCCTCATCTCATGATTGAATCAAATATGTATGAAAATTTAATAATAACAATGCTGGAAGAACTCCAGATCTGACAACCAAATGTTCCCTCTAAGCTATGTGAGTACACAGCCTCTCCAAGGGTTTGCACATAGCAGTCAGCATGCCAACATGGCTGACACCATTGACTTCCAGTTCCAGAAGCTGCTGTCATGAATGGAACATGGCAGACCCCACAGAAGATGAATTAGCAGGAATGCCATTGAAAACATCTGTGAAGAGAAAAACACCATTGACAGTTCAAGTCTAAAGAATCGTCTTGGAGCCACAGTGCCATTTCACCTCTTCTCCTCGTCCACTCTGGTTGCTTCTCACCCTGTGTTTTCATTGGGAAATGGGTATTTTGAAACATTGTTGAAGTGTTTCCTAAGCAAGATAAAATTAAGATGCCAGAGTGTGGCAGTGAACCAGCCAACTTGTGTTTCTCAAGATCAAAGTTCTGACCAGCGTGAGAATTATAAGGATCTCAGCAACCTGTGAAAAATAATCCAAGTTTTCCTGTGTCCATACCTATTTTCCCCTGTTTTTGTATGACCGTGTGTTTGTAAAGGGAAGTTTGTAAGGGGATTGGTGTTTTAATTTGTAGTGTTAATGTGCTGAAGGTTTGTAACTTTTTACCTGTGGCTAAAGTCTAATTACTTGTAATAATCAGTAATTCTTGTTAAGTACAGAAACCTGATCCATGTTTTCTATCAATCTTGATCTGAAAATCAGGTAAATTGAAGAATTTTGAGTACTTATAAATTATTTTAAGATATTTTAACTTTTGTGGTGACTCTGGAATAGTGCGCTATCCCAGTGGGTCATGACATGAGTATTTTTTCACTGTACTTGCTGCTTATTTTAATATGCAATGTGAGAATTATCAGTCTGCTCAGACTTGGATATAACTGTTCATGATACATAAATTTGTTAGTCGATCCCAAATGACTAGATTTAGATTTTGGTTTCATTGTCATGTGTACTCAGTTACGGGTTAAAAGAGTACATAATATCATCACACGTGGCACAACCTTAGGTACAAAGTACTTAGTTACAAAATCTTAGTTAGAAAAATAAGTTTTTAAAAAAGTTCAACACTACAGTTGTATTAGCATAAAAGTTGAAGTGTCAACATTACAGTCCTTTCCTGAGCCATGGATCTGCAGATGCTCCACATTGGGCTTCCCTGAATAGGCATGCATTCATTCTCACTGGGCTAAGATCTGCCCAGGCTTTGCTGCTGCTTAAAAGACTTTGGCCCCAGTCGCTCAGCCACTGTCCATCATGGCCGATTGCTGCTGCTGCTGCCATCCATCGTCACTGGCTATTGATCGCCACTCACCACCATCTAGGTTCGAGCTCAGCCACAGCCATACACCATTGCCGCCACTGCTTCCACAGCTCCAGTTTTACAAATGCTCAAGGTCCAAACTTTAGTTTTTTGTGTTTGTATGTCTAGCTCCATATTTCGATATGAGAAACAGGTTGTTAAAATCACTTAATAAATTAGTTAATACTATGCCTCTACTTCATTTCTAAGTAAATTTAATTAAACATGAGCTGTGATGTTAACACCACAATAATTAACGCAGTTAGCACCAAATTAATGAATACAGGAGTACACTTATTTGGGTTGTTGGATACAAATTTATGGGACTGTATCAGAGATTTGGAACATAGTTAACCACCTCTGAGAGTTACTAATCTCTTTAGTTGGGGCTAGCTGTTTCTAGCCTTCTACAGGAAAAGGGGGAAAAATCTTTTTGATAATAACTCTGGTTTCCTCCCACAGTCCAAAGATGTGCAGGTCAGGTGAACTGGCCATGCTAAATTGCCCATAGTGCTAGGTACATCAGTCAGAGGGAAAGGAGTCTGGGTGGGTTACTGTTCGGAGAGTCGGTATGGACTGGTTGGGCCGAAGGGCCTGTTTCCACACTAGGGAATCTAATCTAAACTAATCTAAGCTTGCACTATGTCAGAGCTGTGAATTTTACCTTCCAAATAGCAATGTGTGGAATGTTCCAAAGTGCTTAAGAGTATGATTCAATTATCAGGAAAATGTCTTAATGCTGAATTAATTGAAGATATTATCTCTCTGGATGCTTTCAGTTTTGTTTGATCTAAATCTGATTCCCAGCAAATGAGGTAATGTTGAACATGGTAAGAAGTCAGATCTGTGATGTCCTGCTGAGTTATTACTGTTGCCTATCCATTGCTCACAGCAAGTGCTTTCTTGTATATCCTGGTAGGACGCAAGGCTCCCATGAGCAGCAGTGAGCACTTGCCTAGTGAGATCTTATAGCACCTAGATTCCTTCTCATTTATGATAATGATGATTAGTTTTTTTTTAGATTAGATTACTTACAGTGTGGAAACAGGCCCTTCGGCCCAACAAGCCCACACCGCCCCGCCGAAGCGCAACCCACCCATACCCCTACATTTACCCCTTACCTAACACTATGGGCAATTTAGCATGGCCAATTCACCTGACCTGCACATCTTTGGACTGTGGGAGGAAACCGGAGCACCTGGAGGAAACCCACGCAGACACAGGGAGAACGTGCAAACTCCACACAGAGAGTTGCCTGAGGCGGGAATTGAACCTGGGTCTCTGGCGCTGTGAGGCAGCAGTGCTAACCACTGTGCCCCCAAATTGTACAATTGATGATTCTGAAACAATTTTTACGGCTCTGATACTTCCTGCCATTTGAATTTTTGCATTTTCTTGGAACGAAATCTTTTACTATATGGGAAATTAGTTGAAAATTAAAGTTTTAGATTTGAATTTTTCCTCCCAAAAATATTTTTGTTAATGAAGAGAGAGATATTTTCAGAATGTTTGCTATTTTGCAAGTTTAATGTTTCAAGTTGAATAGAGAAATGAAAATGTTTTTTAACATTATGGAGCAAGCCACTTCACAGTCCATCAAACCACAGCTTAGTTTATGCCTAGAAATCATTGTTATTAGCATATAATAGCTGTCCAGGAGTGGGGTGGAGAGACAGCTGCACCAGGAACTGATGTGTCATCTAATTGATACATGAATTATAATTGAGGAACAAAATGTTTAAGGCATGATTTTACATAAATTAGTGTATGTTTTTTTCAGTCAGTATAGGCGAGGACAAATTAAACTCGTTATTATGTTAAAGAATATTAAGTCTAGGTACTATGAAATCCACATTGATATTTTGGCCAAAATAAGGTGCACACATTATCTGCAGGAAAAGACTCCATTGAGGTCTTGGAATGTAGCTTGGAAGAGGTAAGGTCAGGATTATGGACAGATTTCAACGAGCTCGAACTAACAGTCAACGTTTTTTTTGAACAAGGTGAGTTTTCCTAGTGTCTTTATCAATCTTTAGTTCTCAATCATTACAACTGAAACAGATTATCTGTTGCCTATCTTGCTTTAAAAAAAATCCCTCCATGAAACAATGCAGACATTCTTTTGTTTTTTGTTTGTAGTATGCTTTGGGACTTCCAGTGCTTCTGAAATATTCGGTGTAAAGGGGAGGTGATGATTTTATGGTATTGTAGCTGGATTATTAATCCAGAGATCCAGGTAATGTTCTGGGGACTTAGGTTTGATAGTTTAATTTGAATTCAATAAGAATCTGGAATTAATAGTCTAATGATGACCACAAAACCATGTTTGATTGGTGTAAAAAATCTAGCTGGTTTACAAATATCCTTAAGGGAAAAAAAAACAGCTGTCCTAGCTTAGTCTGACCTAAATCTAGCTTTAGACTCTCAGCAATGTGATTGATTCTTAACTGCTGCCTGACCTAGCAAGCCACTCAGTTCAAAGGCAACGACAGCTGGGCATTAAAAGCTGGCCCACCCTGCAATACCCATATGCCATGGCTTTTTTTCCTTGCACGAGTAAGCTTCCCACTACTTGCAATGGTTGGTTAATTACGAGTTGAGTCACAGGTCAATGACATAAGACTAATGTCTAAAGACTGCTTGGCAGCAGGAAGCATCCCACTTTTGTGTTTTGGAGAAATGGAAGAGCTTCAGCAGGCACTTCAAAGCACTGGCAAAATCATATGTGCCTTTGAGGATCCTTCAAATTTGATAGGAAAAAAGGTGGCCCAACAACAGCATCCTCACTCAAGCCACTTTGCTGGTGCTAACCACTCAAAGTCCTCTCCACTGGATGGGATATGTCACTTATATGCATGCCAATGACTCCCAAAGCAACTGGTCATCTTGGACCACAGTTGGAGCAAGTGACTCAGAACATTTGAAATTCTGAAGGGACAATCTCTAAGCATCTCCTCTTGTGGCCACCAACTTGATGGCCTGCAGCCCATTCAATTCACTCGATTTAGCATAATAAATAGCTAAGCACACTAGATACAGAAGTTATGGAAGACAGTGGTAGCTCAGTTGCAATGCTGAAGATCAGTCTTGTTGAACACCTGTCCTTTAGAACATTTCAGCATCCTGGAGGCTTCAATTAACTAGAAATGAAACTGGACCATCGATGTACATACTGTGGCTACATAAGTGGGACAAAGGCTTGAAATTCTGTTGGGTGTAGCCTAGCTTCTGACACCACATTGCATGTCTATCATCTGCAAAGCACGTGCCAGCACTGTGATGGAATGCTTCTCACTCACCTGTTTGAGTGCTGTCACAAAGTGACTCCAAGAGGCTTGAAGCCATACTGGAAAAGTAGCCTGCTTGATTGATATCCCACCTTCAAAATTCACTGCCACCATAGCTGTTACATCGTGGTAGCAGTGGCTGACATCTGCAAGAAGTGCTGCATCAAGGCTCCTCCAACTGCACCTTCCAAACCATGATTTTGACCATCTAGAAATGCCAGGGCTGCAGTTGTCTGGGAACATGGCCACTTGTAAATTTCCCTCTGAGTGCAAACTAATTTGACTTGAAACTATATCGCTGTTCCTTCAGTGGCCTGACAATAAAATACTAGAAGTCCTTTTCTAATAGCACTAGTCCTGAGTAGTATTTCTTTTAAGCTGGACAACAGTGCAGCTGTTTAATGGTTCTGTACGCGCCAATTGATTTTACTGTGCATTGGCTTCCAATTCCAGGGGCCAATGCTGCACGTAGATTTTGGAAAACCATGCAGCAGAAAAAGTCATGAGAGCAAATGTAGGTCTTTCTATCCAAGGACTGCAGTGGTTAGCTCACCATCACACTCTCCAGGACAATTGGGGATTGCTCAGCCAGCAATGCCCATGTTTCGTGTAGATTTTAAAAACACAAGCTGTGATGCTGACCCAACTCTGCCAGCATTATTGTAATACAGGTATTTAATTATTTGACAATGTAAAGATTAAAAAAGTTTTATCGTGCCCTGTTCACCAAAAACAGGATAAATTCATATCAGGCAGTTATGATTCTGCCTAAATCATCTACGTGTTGGAAATAATTATCAGTGGTGCTAACAGGCAGAATTTGCTCACCAAATTCAGTTTTGCCTCCACTCTAAACACTTGGTTACTGGCCTCATTATAATATTTTGGCCAAAAATAAACATGACAGCTATACTCCTATGAGATCCAAGTGACGAGCCTTGTTATTAAGGTGATATTGAGAAGGTGTGACATCAAGTACCCTGGTAATGTGGAAATCAATTGAAATTATTAGAAATACTCGCCTGTGATTTGGGTCATATCTGGCAGAATTAAAAATCAGTGTCGCTTTTCTATCAAAACGACACAGCTAGTGTTCCTTAGCATTCTTAATTTAACTATGCAGTTGCTTCATCAACAAAAAAATTGTCTCTTCCAGCATAAGGTCAGAAGTGAGGATGTTTGTTGAAAGCAGCGCCATTCATTTCCTCATCTTAAAGCAGTCCATGCCAACATAAGGTAACATTGCAAAAACAGTCTATCATTTCTTTACATGCGTGTTTTCAGTTGTGCACACCATCCATTCCTTCCATTCACCCACATTCCTGCTTTGTTGTCTGTTATGTCTCTCTTGTTCTTGTCAATGTATCTTAGATAAACCATGTGCCATGATACTACAGTGGTTCTCTGTTGACTCTTCCACTCTTGAAACTCATCTCCATGGCCTTGTATTCAGGTACGGCCAATACATAGTCACTACAGATTTACGAGCCATTGTCTCCAGGTGGAAACAACCTGTACCTGCTTCCAAGCAAAAGGCTTCCCATTCTCTTTTACTACTAAGCAACCAAGCTTGTTGGCTGAGTTCAGAACAAATTGTACAACTTCCTTTATTTTTCTATTTTGCCTGAAATTGAAGAGAGTTTCAAAATGTGCTAATTTTATAAATTTTTCATATTGGTAACAAGGGCTATAGTGCAACGTGAGAATAGTGGAGTTGAAGTTCAGCCATGATCATATTCAACGCTGGAACAGCTTTAGTGACTATGCCCTGTTCCTCCTCCTCCCTTCCTGAAAACCTCCACCAAACTCTAAGCACAGTTCAGGGTTAGTTTAACCTTCTATCACCTCCACTGCTGATTAAATCACCATGGTTGCAGTTTAATTCTTCTTTCTATTCAGATATATGATTGATTTCTTTGGTACGGTTGTACAGCGCAATAATTTAAAAGGGGGCTGATTTATACCTAGTCTGCATATGAAGGAATGTAGGATATATGATAACTACTTTTCATTCACAATGCATTCATAAACAACAAAATTATGATAACCAGAGTTTTTCTAATGATACTGACTGAATGAGATATTGGCAGGGCACTTTGGAGGAAACTTTTGCATTTTTGCCCTCAAATATTCATGTTCACCGAAGAAGGCATTATTGTTTGACACAGTGCAAATTGATAATAATGTTGATAGATGTTACAATGACTAAATACCATTGTAACACTAGAAATGATTTTACTAAGGATTTCAGTGTGTTAATCCTTTGTTTCCCAAATTCTGAAATACTGAACTAATCAGTTTACTGCATTTAAGGTGCTTGACACTGAGATGAATAGAAATAGGCAGTGGGCAAGTTGTTGGAGGGAATCCTGAGGGACAGGATTTAAAAGTACTTGGATAGGCAAGGCCTGATTAGGGATAGTCAACATGGCTTTGTGTATGGGATATCTTGTTTTTTTGAGGAAGTAATGAAAAGGATTGAAGAGGGCAGAGCAGTGGACATGATCAATATGGACTCCAGAAAGGTGTTCGACAAGGTTCCTTATGATGGACTGATCAAATGGGCCAATGGGCTGAGGAGTGGCAGGTGGAGTTTAATTTAGATACATGTGAGGTGCTGCATTTTGGAAAGGCAAATCAGGGCAGGACTTATACATGTCATGGTAAGGTCCCGGGGAATGTTGCTGAACAAAGAGATCTTGGAGAGCAGGTTCATAGTTCCTTGAAAGTAGAGTCGCAGGTAGATAGGATAGTGAAGAAGGCATTTGGTATGCTTTCCTTTATTGGTCAGAGTATTGAGTACAGGAGTTGGGAGGCCATGTTGTGGCTGTACAGGACATTGTTTTGTCCACTTTTGGAATGTTGTGTGCAATTCTGGTCTTCCTCCTATAAGAAGGATAATGTGAAACTTGAACGGGTTCAGAAATGATTGACCAGAATGTTGTCAGGGTTGGAGGGTTTGAGCTATAGGGAGATGCTGAATAGACTGCGGTTGTTTTCCCTGGCGTGTCAGAGACCAAGGGGTGACCTTAGAGAGGTTCATAAAATCATGAGAGGCATGGATAGGGTAAATAGATCAGATGTTCTCCCTGTGGTTGGGGGAGTCCAGAGCTCGGGGGCATAGGTTTAGGGTATGAGGGGAAAGATTTAAAAGGGACCTTAGGGACAATGTTTTTACGCAGAGGGTGGTATGTGTATGGAATGAGCTTCCAGAGGTGGAACCTGGTACAATTACAACATTTAGAAGGCTTCTGGATGGGTATATGCATGAAGGGTTTAGAGGGATATGGGCCAAATGCTGGCAAATGAGACTAGATTAATTTAGGCTATCTGGTCGGCATGGACGAGTTGGACCGAAGGGTCTGTTTCCGTGCTATACATCTCTATGACTCTATGACAATGCAGTGAATTTAGTTGTTAGACTGAAAACAGATTTGATTGCAGAAGCTATAATTTAACAGATAGACAGTTTTCTGAAGCAAGTTTCTGTGCAAGTTCAGTCCTTCATTCTGTGTGTGAAAGCTACCTGAACTTGAGCTTCTCCCACAGCAAAATAAGTGGTTTCATGTTTCTCCAACTATAGCAAATGTACCTTTTTTTTTGGATACTGAGTGGTGGTATTTTCTTGTAGCTTCACTTTTCACAACTGATATTTAGTTTACTTAGTGTGGAAACAGACCCTTCGGCCCAACAAGTCCACACTGACCTCCCGAAGAGCAACGCACCCAGACCCATTCCCCTACAATTACCCCTTCACCTAACACTACGGGCAATTTAGCATGGCCAATTTACCTAACCTGTACATTTTTGGACTGTGGGAGGAAACCAGAGTAAACCCACGCAGACACGAGGAGAACGTGCAAACTCCACAATACAGTTGCTTGAGATGGGAATTGAACTTGGGTCCCTGGCGCTGTGAGGCATCAGTGCTAACCACTGTGCCACCGTGCTACCCACCGGTGATATTCTTCGTCAACATGCTGGTTATGAACAGGCAATTTTCCTTGAATACTTTAGAGGTGGTTTTCAATTTTAAAAAGAAGTTTTCCAGAAACCTTTTTTAATATGCCACGCAATGCATAGAAATATTAGCACTGGAAGAAGCTAGTTAATATGGACTCTGCTCAATCTAGGTCCTTCTCAGGAGCTGACTACAAAAAGGTTTGACATGCAGGGCTTGTATGAGGCAGTGGTAGTGCCCCTACCTTTAGGCCAAATGGTCTAAATTCCTGAGGAAGGGTTCCTGCCCAAAACGTCTATTTTCCTGCTCCTCGGATGCTGCCTGACCGGCTGTGCTCTTCCAGCACCACACTTTTTGACTCTCATTTCCAGCATCTGCAGTCCTCACCTTCTCCTGTTTTGTGTTGCGCCAGTGCAAAGTTGTTGCATGTTGCACACTGTTAAATCTTATATTTTCCAAAATAGTGTCTCGCTTGTTGAGGGTCAGAACCCCAACCAGGGTCACAAGCTGAAGTTTTGGAGGTGAGAGTGCTATTGATATCTGAGCTGTGGAGCTCTGACCTAGGCTAGAACGATTGCAATCCTGCATTAATGAACTCTCTTAATTATCAGTAAGTGATCAGTTAGCTCAGTTGGTTGGACAGACAGTTTTGACTCAGAGTGATGCCAATAGCATGGTTCAATTCCACACTGTCTGAGATAACCATAAAGGACTCTCCTCCTCAACCTGTTCTCTTGCTGTAAGTGTGGTGACCCTCCGGTTAAACCACCACCAGTCATCTGTCTCTAATGAGAGAACAGCCCTACGGTCTAGTCGGACAGTAACAACTTTACCTTGACTTCTCACTAAAGTGTTGTGACAATTGACAAGTCCGAAAATAGGGTCATAGTGTGGAAAATGTTGGGAAGCACTGTTCCAGAAACTCAGAATTATCATTATTGTGCGCAAAATGTTGGAGCTTCAGTACTTTATTTCTATAGCACTCTGTGGCTGATCTTGTTCGGCAGCTAAGTGTAGTGTCGCAGTAAAAGTGGCATCCTAGATGCATGTGCTCAATTAGTTGCTCTTAATGTTTTATAAATAACGCCAGGCCCTCCAACCCTATGCTGATCATTCTGCCCAAACTAAATTTAAATAAAAACCTTCTGCACTTTATTTGATCCATATCCCTCTATTCCCTACCTATTCATGTCTCTTAAATATCACCAATGTGCCTGCTTTCACCACCTGTTCTAACATTGCGTTCTAGGCTCCTACCATCTCTGCATGAAAAATGTCCCTTGCACGTTTCCCTTAAACTTTCCCCCTCTCACCTTGAACCTGTGCCCCATAGTAATTGAAACTTCAAGCCTGGGAAAAAGCCTGTGGTTATCCACCCTATCTATGCCTCTCATAATTTTGTAGACCTCTATCAGGTCTCCTCTCAGCCGCCATCTTTCTGATGAAAACAATCCCAGTCTTTTTAACATTTCCTCATAACCAAGGCCATGACCAGGCAATATTCTGGTGAATTTTCTCTGTACTATCTCCAAAGCTTCCACATTCTTCTGGTAGTATGGTGACCAAAAATGCACACACGTACTCCAAATGGGGCCTAACAAAGTTTTTATATAGTTGCAACATGATTTGCCAACTCTTGTACTCCATGTTCTGGCTGATGAAGACAAGCATGCCATTCGCTTTCTTAATCACCTTGGCCACCTGTGTTGCCACCTTTGGGAACTGTGGACCTGCGTGTCCAAATCCGTCTATATGTTAATGTTCCTAAGGGTTCTGCCATTAACAGTATAATTCACACCTAAATTTGATTCCCCAACATGCATCACCTCACATTTTTCTGGATTACACTCCATCTGCCATCTCTGTGCTCAAGTAGCCAATCTATCTATATTCGGTTGTATCCTTTCACAATTTTTGGCACTAACAGCAATTCCACCAATCTTCACGTCATCTGCAAACTTTTACTAATCGGATCACCCACATTTTTCTCCAGATCGTTTATATATTCTACAAAGAACAGAGGACCTAAGACTGATCCTGTAGTTGCAGAACACCTGTAGTTACTAGTCTCCATTCTGAAAAACACCCTTTCACCGCTATCCTCTGTCATCTATGATCAAGCCAGTTTTGTACCTATCTAGCCAGCCCACCCCAAATCCCACGGGATTTTAGTTCTTGTAGTATTCTGCCGTTGAGACTTTACCAAATGCCTTAGCTAAGTCCAAATAAACTACATCCACAGCCCATTCCTTCATCCGTTATCTTTGTCATCTCTTCAACAAAATTTCATCAAGTTGATGATAAATGATCTTCCCTGTTCAAAATCATGCTGTCTGTCACTAACTGGTCAATTTTCTTGCAAATGTGCAAACATCTTGTCCCTCAGTATCTTTAAGAGCTTTCCCACCACATACGTCAGACTCACCAAATCTATGATTTCCTGGATTATCCCTGCTTCCTTTCTAATCAAGGTTACAGCTTTGGTTAATCTCCAGTCCTCTGGTCAAAGAGGATGTGAAGATATCTGCTAATGCCACAGCTATTTCTTCCCTTGCCTCTCGCAGAAACCTGGGATAGATTCCCATCAGGCCCTGGGGACTTGTCTACCTTAATGCAATTTAAGATACCCAAAACTTCCTCCAAATATATTGACATTCCCAAAAGTATTCGTACACTGATCTGTGACCTCAACATTAGTCATGACCTTCTCCTTTGTAAATACCAATACAAAGTACTCATTAAGGATCTCTCCCACTTCCTGTGGCTCCACACATAATACGAATAATAAAATTACATAGCATGTCCTATCGCAAGAGAGAAAGGAAACCTTTCAACATAGCTGTCTTGACTGGATTTGACATTGATGGATGTTGGGCAGAAAAACAACCCATTTATTAGCCACTATATAAGAGTTCATGTGGCAACAGAGTGGCTTAGGCAAACTAAAATTTAAAAATAAGGGTCTATTAGAGGAAGCCTTTCGGCTAAGTAGTTTGGCCTTGCGTGTCCCTTAAGTTGTTAATCAAGTGTTTTCTAAAAACTCCCCAAATGCTCTATTCAAATTAGTTTTCATTTTTCAGTAAAAGAGCCAGTAGGATTTCCTTTGCTACACTTGGAACTCAAATTAAAAGTGGCTATTGGAAGAATTACTTCTGTCCTGTTTGTTAAATTATTGCTCCATTCTTGTTAGAAACAAAGAGATCTTTTTAATTATGACAATGTCTGACAATATTATTCAAAATAGCTAAATATGTTTACTTCTGCACACTGTATTTTTAGATATTCTGTTCAGTGAACTAAGACAAATTGAAATTAGTAGTGAGAGAATCAAAGAGAGCATGAAATTAGAAGGTGACCCTTTGAAATCAGAGTTACCTTTTGATTTGGAGTTTTGGGCTTGCAACCAAGAAATGATATCAATTTCAAAGTTTGGGAGAAGATTTGTAGCTCGGGTGCTCGTTGTTGTGGTTCTGTTCGCCGAGCTGGGAATTTGTGTTGCACACATTTCGTCCCCAGTCTAGGTGACATCCTCAGTGCTTGTGAGCCTCATGTGAAGCGCTTCTGTGATGTTTCCTCCGGCATTTATAGTGATTTGTATCTGCCGCTTCCGGTTGTCAGTTCCAGCTGTCCGTTGCAGTGGCTGGTATATTGGGTCCAGGTCGATGTGCTTATTGATTGAATCTGTGGATGAGTGCCATGCCTCTAGGAATTCCCTGGCTGTTCTCTGTTTGGCTTGTCCTATAATAGTAGTGTTGTCCCAGTCGAACTCCTGTCATCTGAGTGTGTGGCTACTAAAGATAGCTGGTCATGTCATTTCGTGGCTAATTGGTGTTCATGGATGCGGATCTTTAGCTGTCTTCCTGTTTGTCCTATGTAGTGTTTTGTGCAGTCCTTGAATGGGATTTTGTACACTACATTGGTTTTCCTCATGCTGGGTATCGGGTCCTTCGTCCTGGTGAGTTGTTGTCTGAGAGTGGCTGTTGGTTTGTGTGCTGTTATGAGTCCTAGTGGTCGCAGTAGTCTGGCTGTCAGTTCATAAATGTTTTTGATGTATGGTAGTGTGGCTAGTCCTTTGGGTTGTGGCATGCCCTCATTCCCTTAGGCATCTGTTGATGAAATTGTGGGGGTATCCGTTTTTGGCAAATACATTGTATAGGTGTTCTTCTTCCTCTTTTTGCAGTTCTGGTGTACTGCTGTGTGTTGTGGCCCTTTTGAACAGTGTCTTGATACAACTTTTTGTGTGTGTGTTGGGGTGGTTGCTTTCGTAGTTTAGGACTTGGTCTGTGTGTGTGGTTCACCTGTATACCTTTGTGGTGAATTCTTCGTTCGGTGTTCTCTGTACCATCATGTCTAGGAATGGGAGTTGGTTGTCCTTTTCTTCCTCTCTAGTGAATCGGATTCCTGTGAGTGTGGCGTTGATGATCCGGTGTGTGTTCTCTATTTCTGTGTTTTTAACTCATCCACAGATTCAATCAATAAGCACATCGACCTGGACCCAATATACTGGCCACTGCAGCGGACAGCTGGAACTGACAACCAGAAGCGGCAGATACAAATCACTATAAATGCCGGAGGAAACATCTCAGAAGCGCTTCACAGGAGGCTCACAAGCACTGAGGATGTCACCTAGACAGGGGACGAAACGTCTGCAACACAAATTCCCAGCTCGGCGAACAGAACCACAACAATAATATCAATTTGTCTGATATTGACAGCTAGAACTTTCTCAGCAGAAAGGGGAAGGATGACACCTGCTTAAGGATAGGCATTTGGGAAAGTGGTTGGTAGGTTTGAAGTAAAAGATGTCTAAATTAACAAATAAGCTGAGGTTAAAAACACTGCCTGCAGCATGTACCTGAAGCAATGGAATCTGAGTTTTTGTTATATTTAATTAGTTGTCAAATCACCAACATGACAAAATATGTCTAATTAATGAACTGTTGTGTCAAGTTTTTTCAAGTTAGCGAGAACTTTTGCTAAGTATTTTATTTCACTTGTTCTCCCTGTTATGATTGCATTGTTTGAAGTGATGATTATCTTTCGTAATATACTATATCAGAGATTTAAGGGTCATGTTATCGAGCTTTATAAAATCATGAGGGCCATGAATAGGATAAATAGTCAAGGTCTTTTCCCTGGGGTGGGGAAGTCCAGAACTTAGAGGGTATAGGTTTAAGGTGAGACAGGAAAGATATAAAAGGGAGTGAAGAAGCAGCTTTTTCACACACGGGGTGGTGTGTGTATGGAATGAGCTGCCAGAGGAAGTGATGGAGGCTGGTACAATTACAGTATTTAAAAGGCATCTGGATGGCTATATGAATAGGACGGGTTTTGAGGAATATGGGCCAAGTGCTGGCAAATGGGACTAGATTAGGGTAGCATATCTGATCGGCATGGATGAGTTGGACCAAAGGGTCTGTTTCTGTACTGTACATCTCTATGACCCTTGAATGGTTATGACAGTGTTTTGTACAGTGTGGGTTTGCCATGTATAGTGTTTTTACGTTGGAGAAATATGTGTATTTCCACTCTCAACCATAATATAATGAAAATAAAAGGTCTGAATAGATATGAAAATGTATTTTTCCTCACCGCACTCAAGTTTCATTGTGTCCAATCATGCAGGAATTATGATGGGATTCTGAATGAATATTTGGTCTTCGTCTTCATTTTCAAAGATGTTAAGAGAATTGGCAAGTTACAAGGGAAAGAGGTAGACAATTGGACTGACTACCTATAGGTATGACTGAAAAAAAGATTATCATGGTAAAATTGGAAAAGGCACTGAGCTCTAGTTTTAAGCATTGTGAAGTGCTGAGGGGTTAGAGAGAAAATAGCAGAAGCTCTGAGAACAATCTTTTAAATATCTGTGGATATGGACATAGTGACAAGTTCAATTTCAGATCGCAAATCTGCTCAGAAGTTGAGAAAGTTTAAAACTTGATAATTATAGATCAGCTATTCTAACAATGGAGTTAAGTTCTAGAGATCAAAAATACAGGATAGAATTCAAATGCTTTACAGAGGGTCCCCAATTTACAAACGTCAAATATAGGAATGCTTGTACTTGCCTCACGTGCACCTTTAAATATTGGAATATATTTCCTGTACTTATGAACTGCTACTTTTATGTTGTCCTGCATTGGGTTCAGACTTGCATATACATCAACTTGTGCACATGCTGAGAATTGGAACTCGTTTGCAACGCAGAGGTTGCCCATATGTTCATTTAGGACAGCTAGCATGACTTGTAATAAACAAAGCTGTGACTGGCAAATATCAGAGTTCTTTTTGCAAGTCATAGAAGGTGTTAATAAAGGAAATGCAATGGATGTTGTCTGCATTAAATTTCAAAAATATATGGTGCTATGTAGTTTTTAATATTTAATTGAAAATTTTAAGTGGCGTGCAGAAGACATTCCTAGGCTATAGTTAATGCTCAAAAGAAAGGAAGTTTTTATCAGATTGAATGGTAGCACAATGGTTATGTTTCTGAACAAGTAATCCAGAGGCCTGGGCTCGTAATCTTGTTACATAAGTTTAAATCCATCAGCTGGATACTATGAATTCACTTTCTTAATCGATTGGAAAGGCAATTCATTCATAACCTTGAGGTAAAGAAATCTCCTGTTCTAATCTGGCCTGGTTGAGATGTGACTCAAGACTGCACACAATATATCTTTCTCTTAATCACCCTCCAAAAAGATCTGGCAAGTTATTCATTCAAAGGCATTTAAAATTAGCCTTGTTAGCAACGCACACATCCCACAATGCTTGGTTGGTATTGCAAGCTGAGAACCAGGCTGAATATAGAAACTTCAAAGAGGAATTGGAAAAAGATTGAGAAACAGAGGATGTGCCTGAACATAAAAAGAAATCCAAAAGCTTTTGTAGGCATATAAATAGCAAAAGGTAGTCAAAGGATCTGAATGTTTTGCTTTTCCTTGGTAAAAGGAGCTGTAGAGTCAATTAGGGATCAAAAGATGGATTTGTGCATGAAGACAGTATGGTTAAGGCATTTAATGCCTACTTTGCATTTATGTTTACTGAGGAAAAACATGTAATTCATGTTATTAAAATGAATATGAGGTAGTTGAGTCACCGGCTGGACTAAAATTTGTTCAAGAGGTATTAAGAAGGCTGGTTGCACTTAATGTTGATGTCACCAGGGCCAGGTTAGACATATCTTTGAGTACTGAGTGAAGCAGCAGTGGAATTTGTAGAAGCACAAGCCAATGATGATGCATTCATGACATTGATACAACAGTTTGGGTCCCACCAGAATTGCTCAACTTCTGATCTCATTGTCATTTTGGTCCAAACATAGACAAAAGAGTTGAACTTGAGGGGTCAGCTGAGAGTTGCCACTGTTTTTTGACCCAATATCCAAGAATCCTAGGCAAAGTTGGAGTTTCACAGTGATCAAGGGAAAAGGTCTCCAGTAATTGAAATCATACCTAATGTAAAGGAAGATGGTTGTTACAAGCTTAATCACTTCAATGCTCAAATATTGCTGCAAGAGTTTTGCAGAGTAATGCCCTAGGCCCAGCCAGCTTCAGTAGATACTGCTGATGGCACAACATTCAGTATCATTTCTGATTTTTCAGATATGAAAGCAGTCCATGTTCATATACAGCTAGACCTGGAAAACATGCTGGCTTGGGCTGATAAGCCACGCAATGACTGTCTTCAGTAAACAAAAATCTGAATATCTCACCTTGACATTTATTGACACGAGCATAGCTGAATCCCCCACTGTCAATATTTTGGGATTATAATTGACCAGAAACTGAATTTGACTAACTGCATACACATAGTGGCTGCAGGAACATTGGAGGCTGAGAATTCTGCAATGAATTATTTATCTCCTGACGATGTAAAGCCCATCCACCATGCACAGGGTACATTACAGAGTGTGATGGAATACCCCCACTTGGTTTGTGAATACAGCTCCAACAAAACTCAGGAAGTTCATCATCCAGGACAAAGCAGCTTGCTTGATTGGAACTTCATCTACCACCTCACATATTAACTCATACCACATAGAGTCATAGAGAGGTACTGCACGGAAACAGACCCTTCGGTCCAACTCTCCCATGCCGACCAGATATCCCATCATCAATCTCGTCCCACCTGCCAGCACCTGGCCCATATCCCTTCAAACCCTTCCTATTCATACACCCATCCAGATGTCTTTTAAATATTGCAATTGTACTAGCCTCCACCACTTCCTCTGGCAGCTTATTCCATACACGAATCACCCTCTGCGTGAAAAAGTTTGCCCCTTAGGTCTCTTCTACATCTTTCTCCTCTCACCCTAAACCTATGCCCTGTAGTTCTGGACTCCCCCACCTCAGGGAAGAGACTTTGTCTATTTATCCTATCCTTTTCTCTCTGGAGAGGAGGAGGAAGAGAGGTGATCTCATCAAGGTATACAAGATAATAGTCAGAGGCTTTTCCCCAGCAGAGTCACTGGGGACATTTAAGTGACTGCTGGACATGCACCTGGATAGCAGTGAATTAAGGGGTGCGTCGAGTAAGTTATTTTATTTTACATTAGGATCAATCCTTGGCACAATGTCGTGGGCCAAATGGCCTGTTCTGTGCTGTACTTTTCTATGTTCTGTCCACGCCCCTCATGATTTTATAAATTCCTATAAGGTCACCCCTCAGCCTCTGACGCTGCAGGGAAAACAGCCCCAGCCTATTCAACCTCTTATAGCTCAAATCCTGCAACACTGGCAACATCCTTGTAAATCTTTTCTGAATCTTTTCAAGTTTTACAACATCCTTCGGGCAGTAGTATGTACCATCTATAAGATGCACCACAGCAGCTCTGCAAGGCTGTTTCAACATCATTTTACAAACCTGTGGCCCCTACTATGTAGAATAACAAGATGTTAGTTGTGTGGGAACACCACTATGTGCAAGCTTCCTGCCAAACTTTGCACAATTCTGATTTGGAGCTCTGTCACTATTTTTTCATTGTCACTTCAGCAAAATCCTAGAATTCCTTTCTGAGCAGTGGTGTGTTTGGGTACATATATCAGTTAGACTGCAGTGGTTCAAGAAAATGACTCACGATCACCTCGATGTGGACGATTTGTGATGAGCAGCAAATGCTAGCCTTGACCTTGATGCCCACGTCCCATGAAAGAACATATTTCACAAAAGAACAGGAGATATCTACTCTAAAAGCAAGGAAACCTTCATAATGCATTGGTTTATTCTCAACTGAAGTATTATATCTTCTGGAAATTTATGAAGGCGTCCTAGTTGCAGGATGAGTGATGTCAGTTATGTGCATGGACTTATGTTGCTGAGGTGCTGGTTGTTAAATAATAGTTGATGGAAAATTTGATAGAAGTGTTCAAAGTCATGAGGGGTGCTGGACAGAGTGGATGGGGATGACAATAAATTGTTCTCATTGATGGAAGAGTTGAGAACCAGATGACACCTACTTAAAATGGTTGGCAAAGCAACTGGACATAACATGAAGAAGAACTGTTCCACATACTTAGCAAATGGTTATAGTCTGGAATGTGTTGCCTGAGTGTTATGAAGACCAGTACAACAGTAGCTTTCAAAAGAAAATTAGATAGTAATTTGGAGAGAACTTTTAAAAGACTAAAGGTGAAATAACTTAACGATGCTATGATTCAGATTCTGTTCAGTTCCAAACATTCTGTCCATTCGAAGAATGGTGTCCAATCCATTTAAATAAAAGGAGGTAGTGTGTTGTTTGTTTTTTAATGCCTTCTGACAGATTAAAGGACAGATTTGCTTGCAGCTTAGATTTTTATTGTCACGTATCTGAAATGGATTAAAGTCCATGCCTGTCAGCTTGTTTGATGTGACCATAAATTTTTAGAATGAGCTTTTATCTTTGGTTGACTGGCTTACAGTTTAAAGTGGGTAAAAATTAAGGTCTGCAGATGCTGGAGATCAGAGTCTAAGAATGTAGTGGTGGAAAAGAATGGCTGGTCAAGCAGCATCCGAGGAGCAGAAGAGTTGACGTTTTGAGCATAAGCTGACAAACAGTTTATGCTCAACATGTCAACTCCCTGGCTCCTTGACCGGCTGTGCTTTTCCACCATTAAGCTCTTAGAGTTTAAGGTCCCTAGCTAACAGAGAATGTGGAGTTCGTTTGACTCCCTTGCAGCAGTTCACCACATTGGAAGGAACTTTCTACCTTCCAAATGTAGCATTTGTTGAAAACACATGGGAGTATCCATACTTAATGTTTTGAAATCTGTTGAGGGGCATTGTAATATTGACTTCTCACTTACACTAACTCTTATTCATTTCATTGAATCGTGCAGCAAAAGGTGAAGGGAATGTGATCCATCGTTTTTATACAGCTCTTGAAAAGAGCAATTATGCCTCATCTATTGGGTTTTGTCCATAACCTGGTAAATTCCTCATCTTCAAGTACCTGTCTGATTCTCTATTAAAAATATTTATGGAAACTGCTACTGCCATCTTTTCACATAGCATGTTTCTAATCCTGATAATTTGTAGTGAAAATATTTCTACTTATCTCCTTTCCAGATTTTTTGTCAGTTATTTTAAATTGATCTTCTCCATCTATTTTACAAAATCTATCTGCATCTTGACAAGCTCTACTAAGTCATCGTTGGTCTTCTTTGTCCAAAGGAGAGCAGCCCTAACTTCTCCCACACTCTGCTCGTGACTTAAGCCACACATCCATAATAACCGGCTGGTAACCCTGTCTTTGTTTTAAAGTGTGATGCCCAGAATTGTCCACAATTCTTCACCTGAAGCCTAAACTGTGATTTATTATGTTTTGTTTTGCTTTTAGATCTTGTAATTTATAATACTAAAAACTCATTTGACACGTTTTGAGAATTTGTGTATGGGGGCACTGTAGTGATCAACAGTTGTCAAAATCATGACCATTTTTCTTGTTAAAAGAAGTTATCTTTTAGTTTATTAGCTGAGCCTTAGTTTATTGGTGTGTATGTTCAGTCCACCAACTGAAGAGTGACAGTCCATTAAATCAGAATGTAGTAGCTAGAGTTCTCTGTTGGAGGCTTAGTTCTTATTGTTGTTCATCAAGGTACCAGAAAGATGAAGACAAAACTTCAATAGAAGGTAGGTTAAGTCTTTGAAGCTGAATCTATGGCAAGTCTCTATTGTTAAACCCAAACACACAATGATGACCTTGCTATTGCATTTGCTCTGCCAAAGTCAAAACCCCAGAAGAAAAGAGATTGTGATTAATTTTAAAGTGACTGCAGGAACATAAATTAGTTATTGTGCAATATGTATCAAAGAAATATTCATTTTGTAAGAAGAATAAGAGGTGGAGATTTTGCATCCAATTTATTCTTTTTCCTTATGGAAAACAAGTAGGTTTCCACAAAGCATCTGCCAAAGCAGCAGAGTTCAGGTCAGTAGCTTAATAGAATGGGGAATTGAGGTCAAATTCCATAAATTGCCTTTCATTGCTCCATTTAATTGGCTGGCAAAAATAAAATTCCTAGTGCAGGAGAGGATTGTTTGATGTCATGGAAATTGAGTCGGTTGATATTTGCATGTTGGAGTAATGAATTTAACAGGATGCAGTCAAAAATGTGGAGGATAATTTGATTGTTCAACTTAATTGCTCTTGTAATTTGAAGTAGAATTCTTATTTCTAATCTAAAGCTTTTGGTTGTAGATTAGGCATTAATTTAGTATTGCCTCATCTTAAAAGTTCTATTCTCAATACAAATTACTTTATTGTGCATGTTTTTATTTGGATGGATCTTTCCAACAGAAGATGGATTTTGTTTGATAACTGGAAGAGAAAAGCCACCTTTTGATGGTCAACTGCTTTAACAGAAAGAAACTAAAGGCAGATTCTTGACAGTCAAGCTCATGTGCAGGAGAAAATGAGGACTGCAGATGCTGGAGATCAGAGCTGAAAATGTGTTGCTGGAAAAGCGCAGCAGGTCAGGCAGCATCCAAGGAGCAGGAGAATCGACGTTTCGGGCATGAGCCCTTCTTCTGAAGAAGGGCTCATGCCCGAAACGTCGATTCTCCTGCTCATTGGATGCTGCCTGACCTGCTGTGCTTTTCCAGCAAGGGATAAGTGCATTGAATTTTTCAATAGTTGCTTTTTAAAGTAACAGCTGCCTGATAGTGTCCATCTGATGATGCCACCTATTTGCTTCAACTTCATTATTGTTTGGAAACCACCAGTCAGCTCTGGAGTCAACTGCTTGCAACGAGTAATTCAGTTTATTGAAGAATAAAATCATTTTGTAGCAATGCTGTAAGTGTATCCTTTGATCAATGAATAAGAGTCACAACAGGGATACTGGGAAATAAGAACATGTATGGAAGCACAAATTGGTTAAACTGATTTGATTCACAGAAAGGGAACGACCCTCATTTCTAAAAAGGAAATATTTCCTGTCAGAGAGCCTTGTAGAATGACTGAATAGGTGCATTGCACAAATTCAGTACACAGTAGATACTATTTTTATATTCAGTAATAAGAAGGCATCATAAATCTCATTTGAATAAATGCAAAAATCTTTGGATACTGGAAATCTGAATCTAATTTCCTTTACCTGTAATACTTGTATAAAATAATTGACAATCAAGCTTGAATCTCTATCTTGATCAGTTACTTCTAGTGGTAACTGAACATATTTAATTTTCCCTGAAGTACAACTCACTTGGATAAATGGAAACTAATTAAGGAAAGCAAGCACAAGTGTATGTATGGTAGATTATGTTTAATTAACTTGCTGAGATCTTTGAAGATGTAAAAGTGAGGGAGTGTTGAGGGCTTTGCTGAGTGTACGTTGTGCATGGACTTCCAAAAAACATTTGTTAAAGTGATATGCAGCAGACTTGTGGGAAAAATTAGAGCTGAAGGAACAAAACGGACAATTGCAACATGGATATGAAATTGGCTGAGTGACAGGAAATAGATTAGTGGTAAATAGGTGTTTATTTGATGGAGGAAATTGGTCTTCCTGATTTATATTTGGGACCTTGACTTTAATTTTCAGGGGACAAATTTATAATTTGTGGATGATAGAAAGCTTGAAAGTGTTGTGAATCATAAAAAAGATTGTGTAGAACATCAAAAAGACAAGTTGGTGGATTGGGCAGACAACTAGCAGATACAATTTTATGAAGAGAAGTATGAAGTGTTTCATGTTTGTAAGTAGAACATAAAAAGGCATAAAATGAAGGATACTAATTTTAATAGGGTTCAGGAGCAAAGGAACCTGTTTGTAAATGGGCATAAATCATTGAAGGTGGCAAGGCAAGTTGACAGTGTTTAAGCCATTATTGATAAAGCTTCAGATGCCATATAAATCATTAAAGTATAAAAGCAAGAGTGTGTTGTGTTTATATGGAACTTTGATTTGGTTACAACTACATTATTGCATCCTGTCCTGGGTGCCACATTTTAGGAAGGGTATAAAGGCATTAGAGAAGGTGGAAAAAATACACTGGAATAATTGTAGAGATAAGGAACTTCACTTAGAATCATCTACATGGATAGAACATTTGAAATAAATGTCCAGTGCAAGTAGGCAGCTCAGATAAGCTGCCCTAAGTTGATTCTTAGGGTTAGAGATGGTCATTGCCTGGCAAATGTGAAGCTTGAATGCTCCTTGCTGTTTATCTGCCAAGTTTGGTGGTTGTCCAGGATATGGACTGCTTCAGTATCCAATTTGTTATGAATAGTGCTGAACACTGTTCAATCATCAACGGAAGCATCCCCAATTCTGACATAATGATTGAGGAAAGGTTGTTGATGAAGCAGCTGAAAGCCTAGGACATTATGCTGAGGAGCTTCTGCAAAGATGTCTTGGGGCTGAGATGATTGACCTCCAACAAAAACAAACAACATTACTTGTATTACTGCATCCAGTGGTGAAATTTCTTGTGATTCCCATTGACATAGTTTTGCTTGGGCTCCTTGATGCCCTACGAGATCATATATTGTGTTGATGTCCAGGGTAGTTTTTCTTTGCTCATCTTTGGAATTTAGCCCTTTTCCCATGTTTGGACCAAAGTTCTAATTAGGTCAAGCATGAATGACCCAGTTACACCTGAACTGATCATCAGTCAGCAGGTCAGGCAGAATCAGACCTGCTGAGCTTTTCCAGCATTGTGTTTTTGTTTCTGATTTACAGCATTTTCAGTTCTTTCAGTTTTTAACAGTAAATAGGTAATTGTTGAGCTTATTAAGTATTGCTTGATAACACTGTTGATTACATCTTCCATCACTTATGATATAGTAAACCGATAGTAATAATTGGCCAGGTTGGATTTGTCCTGCTCTTTAGGACAGGACAGACCTGTTAATTTTCCACATTGTTGGCTTGATACCAATATTCTAATGGCACTAGAACTACTTGGCTAGAATGGCCTGTTCACAAATTCATATTGTAATGATACTTTCATCATTGTGGCTTTGAGAGTATACTGGATGCAGGCTGATTCGAATTCATTCCAGAGAGAATTAGATTTGATCTGAAAAGGAATAATGTGCAGCTTTGGGAAGATGGGGAATGGTATTGGTGAAGTGCTCTTTGAGAGAGCTGACACAGATGTAAAGGGCTGAGTGCTTCCAGTACTATAATGATTCTGTGATCTGTTAGTTCTTAAAACCATTCTTTGGCAATATGTTTAACAAAAAGTGTACATGGTAGGGTAGTAACTATCCAAATAGTTATAAGTGGAGATATTAGTGATTGCTTAGTAGTAACAATAATATTAACATTCCAGTAGTGCATGAATATATAGTGTCAATCAAGTTGTTATCAAAACCATTAACAGGTGGCTAGACGTTCAATTACTTAGTTTTCTATTACTCAGGCACACCAGTTTAGAAACCCAAGTATTAAATATAGCATTTGTGTCCAGAATTATAGTGGAGGGAAGCCAGTTGACATGACTGTTATTTACAATAATTGTCATTTTAAATCGTCATTATACCTTAAAGTGAGTTAATTTTACAGCAATTGTACCTATTCACGCTGCAAACAATATTCAAGAATCTTAACCATGACTTCCTCTCCGCTACTTAGGAATGATGTCTTGGTGTTGATCTGGGGTGGACAAAGTTAAAAATCTCTCAATACCAGGTTATAGTCCAACGGTTTATTTGGAAGTACGAGCTTTCAGACCGCTGCTCCAAATAAATCTGTTGGACAATAATCTGGTGTTGTGCTTTTTAACTACTTAGGAATGATTAGGCTGTTTTTTGGCAAACCACTGAGCCACCTCTGGGTAGAACTCTCCTGATATCCTTTCTATCCGAATATTGGGGTTTCTGCCATAAGCTGTTCCAAATTTCACCCAATTTCCAAACTATAAAAGCCAATGGTGAATTCAATCTGTAGTGTTTATATACAAAATATCTATTGGTGAAGGTTTGATAGCAATGTAATGTTTACACCAATATGGGTGTAGGGTGTCTGTATAGCAGTACCATGAAAGTACCTCATGTTCTTCTTAAGATTTGAGGCCTTTGGAGATGGGCATCTCATTTAATGCCATTTGCTGAACATTTGACCTCTGAGTTTCAAAGAGGAATGTGGAGATGGGGAGCTGGGTCAGCATGGAATAAGTATAAACATAGCAGGAAGTTTAGATTATTGCTGCAAGCTGGTCATTTAAGGTTTCTAAAAAGACTGAAGCATTTTAATAGCGAATGGCTCCATTTTTAGCCATTATTGCTAAAATAAATTTTGGCACAAGTTGGTCTTGTAGGATAATTTTAATGCCATTTCCTGGCCTCTATTTAGTGCTGGCAATTATATTAACAGTTTATTTGAAATCTTAGAATTAGTAGAAGTATAATGGAATAATGTTAAGATTTGGATGACAAGTAAAGATGATCGTGGGCAATATAGAGGTCGAAAATAATAACTGCACTTGGCTTCTGGTAATAAATGAAAATCTCCATTTGCCTGAAGCTTCTGCTTATGTTTTCATCCAAATCCTTACTTGTATTTTGCTTGAGGCACAGAATGATTAATGTTATTATTGGCCCAAAAAAGAGAAAAAAAATCCTGGTTTTAGATTTTGTTGCTGGGTAACCAATGCCTGGAGCTAGAGAGAAAGAATGTATTTTTTTTAAATAAGGTCCTCAATCCCCTTCAATAATTCCCCTCAATCTGTTCAGATCTTTCTTTGTGCCTGTAATTGGATTGAGAGTGTAATTGTGAATGGATTCCCAGTGTAGTCTGGAGAAATCCTATCAGGATATTTTTGAGGTGATAGATCAAATGACTATACTTTCTACAGCCCACTTTCTGTGTAATCCTAATTTCATTCCTGCATTCTTCCACTTTCCTGTGCTATTATTGCCCATATTCAACAGTCCATTCTGTTATTCCTGCCACCGCTGGATTAGAACCACTGACAGACAGAATCTCTCCTCCCATTGCAGCATTTCAAAGAATCATTTACTCTATGTTGTTCCTCATTTTCTGCCCCCCCAACCCTTCCTTCCCACTGCACTTTTGCATGCAAGCACAGGATATGTTTTCAGGTTTTTCGAACAATGAAAGAATGCCAATACAATACTGATTCAATGATGTGTCACTTTGGAAGGAATTTGCAGGTGGTAGTTGGCTTTCCTTGCTCTTCAAGGTTGTAGGTGTCTTGGTGAATTTCTGCTGTGCACTTTGAATGTGATCCACATTGCTACTGTGCACCCAGTAGTGAAGAGAGAGAATGTTTTAAGCTGCTGGATGGGATGCTGATTGGACAGGTGTTGAGTTTCATGAGTGCTGTTAGAGAAACGTTCATGCAGGCATGTGGGAAGTATTTTACTGCAGTCATGTCTTGTGTCATTTTCACGGTGAGTGGGTTTTGAGAAATTGAGAGCTTGGTATTTGCAACAGAATTCCTAACTTTTGAACTACTCTTGTAGCTACAATATTTATATGGTTGGTTCAGTTCTCTAGGTGAGGGTATTAATGCTGTTGAACATCATGGGGTGATGGCTTTCTTGTTGGAGGTAATTCAGTGTAGTCATTGTCACCTCACTTCTATAATTCAGCTCATTTGGCCATTTTGGATCAATTCAGCTCATTTGGCCATTTGGGATCAAAGAGGTAATGAGGAATGAAGCTGATTTTCCCTTAGCAGAACCCAAACTGAATATCAGTGAGTAGGATTTTGCTGAATATAGTACCATTTAGCAACACTATCAAAAGCATCTTCTGCAATTTTCCTGATGGTTAAGAGTAAACTGATATGGCAGGGATTGGTTTCATTTGTCCAGTTTTATCACATTGTTAGGTAGATTGGTTTGGCTATGACCATAGCTAGTTCTGGAGTAAAAGCTTCTATACTAGAACTGGGATGTTGTCAGGGTCCACAGCTTTTGTAATATCTGATGTCTTTGGCCGTTTCTTGATATCTTGTGGAGTGAATCAGATCATCTGAACACAGGCATTTGTGAAGCTTAAGATCTCAAGAGGAGGTTATTGATAAACATCCATTTGGGTCTTCTGGCTGAAGCTATTTCAGCTTCATCATCTTTTTGTGGTGAGGTACAGGACGACCCATTATTGGATATGGGGCTAATTGTTTCGCTACCTTCTCTTCTGGTTACTTCTTTGTCCAATGCTATTATGACTCGATGTGGCAGAACTGCCGAATCTTAATTTGGCCTGTTTAATATGAGATTGTTTGCTGTTTCATCTATTTAGCATGCATGCAGGTGTGCATGTTATTTTTTAAGTTTGCCTGGTGCTGCTCCTGGCGTGCTTTTCTACATCCTTCCATGAACCAGGGTTGAATCCCTGTGTGCTAAGTTTTTCTGTCATTCTATTGACAGCATTTGCTTTGTCGGAAAATGTAAAGCTGTGAAACTTGGTATATTCAGTTTTCTGTTTCCATAGTTTGAAAATATTTGGTGTGCAATTACCAATTTGATTTAATGGTAATACTGTTTACTAAATGACCTTGTTTTTGCAAATCATTTTATGTAAGGCCATTTTATCCACTTTTATAAAGAATTTTGCATTGCTTAATTTTTTTCTAAATAAAGCAAATCCAAACATTCACATAATAGGCACCCATATGAATTATTATTTGTTTCTTCAACACTGATAAACTGTGGGCACATATGGGTTGAGAACATGATATTGGAACTTGGGCTTTGTTATGAGAGGCATCAAGTGCAACAAGAAACAGGTTGTGAATGCCTATAAAACAATGGTTCAACGTTAGTTGGAGTATTATGCTCAATATAGAGTACAATATTTTAGGAAGAATGTGAATGTTTAAGAGGGTGGAGCAAAAAGTTTAGTATAGTTCCAGGGATGAGGGCCTTCACTTTCTTGGATGGATTGGAGAAGCTGCAGCTCTTTTTGGAGAAGGTTGAGAGGAGATTCATTGGAGATGTTCAAAATTACAATGTGGCTTGAATCCGCAACATTCTGCCTGAAGGGATGGTGGCAGCAGATTGAATAATGCTTTTTAAAAAGGGATTGGATAAGCTGCTGAAGATAGAATGTTTGCAAGGTGATGGGAGAATGGTGAAAGACTGGAACAAGTTAAATTTCTGTTGTAGAAATGGCATAACAGATCACATGGCCATCTTCTTTGTTATTACCATTCTATGACTGCATGATTTTGCAAGAATGTTTCACTGCAAGCTTAAAACAATTCTGCATCCGAAGCATATTAGTAATTCTCCAGTTCCAAACTTGGGTCAGTAGAATTTGTCACTTCAACAATTCTGTTGTTATTCTTCATCTGTCTGCTTATGTTTTTCAAATAGATTTTAAGCAAAGACTGATGATAAAACTCAAAAGCATTCTTCAGGTTAATTTGTACAGTGCCAACACTAGCAAAATGATGTGAATATAAAATACACAACGAATTTAATTAGGTTTTTAAAAAAACTGGACAAAGGAAGAGTGCAACAAGCCATCAGTTTATCTTTGTTCATTTTTGAGTTTTTTCCTCAAATTAAACAAATTAATTTTGAATTAATTTTAACTTGTCAGGCAAACAGCAGGGTTATGATTAACAAAACTTATGTTTTGTTATGTGTCTCATAAATTAGGACTCTATATATATCCCCACAACTCAAGTAGCACCAAATTCAATATTTGCACAATCCTGGATTTTGCTTTCCTCGGTTATGATGCCCATTCCTTCCCATTCTCCTCTTTGCTGACAGAGGACAGAAATTTATTATATTTGTACACATTCTCATCTTAATTTCATCAAAAGTCATTTTGGTTTTTGATTCTGGCATCTATCTAGTGTAGCACAATTGCTCAGCAGTTAGCACTACCTCACAGGGACCCGGGTTCAATTCCAGTCTTGGACGACTCTGTGTGGAGTTTGCACATTCTCCCCGTGTGTGTGAGTTTCTTCTAGGTGCTCCGGTTTCCTCCCACCATCCAAAGAAGTTAAGTGAATTGGCAATGCTAAATTGCCCAGTGTGTTCATGGATGTGTAGGTTAGGTGCATTAGTCAGGGGTAAAATGTAGAGTAATGTGGTAGGAGAATGGGTCTGGCTGGGTTGCTTTTCGGAGGGTCAATGTGGACTTGGTGGGCCAAAGGTCCTGTTTCCACACTAGGAATTCTATGATCTTATCAGTGCTTTGGCTTTACTTTTGTATGCCAGAAATAGGATGTGTTAAGTAATGCATTATTGAGTGATTCTTGCAAGGATAGTTGTGCACTTCTCTTGCTTTTAAAACAGTAAATGTTTTGCTGTAGAGTTTTTACGTCGTGATTAGTGCAAGTATTTGATGTCCAATTTTAGATTATCTATCCAATTTACAGGTATTTCAGTGGTCAAATCTTTGCCTGCTTCTGAAAATGAAAGCTTCCTATGTAAATATTTGAAATCAGAATCCTACCTGTGAAGTGGTTGCAATTATCGACAAGTAAATAATATCTGGGAATGGGTTTCTGATGTTTCCCTCTCAACCTCTTCAGTAACCATTTAAATAGAGTGCATTCTGGTATATTGTATCCTTGCACAATGGAAAATTGCGCTGTAGAAGATCCCTCCAGAAAATTGCTAGACATGTTCAGTAGAAAGTTAGCATTATCCAAACAATGACCACAATTTGTCAATCACATTATAGCCAATTTGCATCAACAAAACACATTTTATACCAGAATGACCTGTATCTTTTCATCACAACTAGAATTCACAGTATTGGTTTCAGCTTTAGAAAAGAAGCATGAATTCACCTGTGTGATCCAGATAAAACAGACAAACACATGACCAGTCAATGTATGCCTGGTCGGGAGCTTAATCAGCTAAAATTGACATTTAACAATTCCTGTTGCATCTCCATGCCAACCATAGTCTGTCGAATGAGCACTCTCTTCTAGTACTATATGAACTGATGCTCCATTTCTAAGTTTGGTTTCTTGGATTGCTGTCCTGATAAGTGCATGGCAAAACGTTCAACTTTTAGCAATGGGAAAACAGCATCTTCAAATAAATTAATTATGAAGAGTGAAGTGATTACTTTTTCAGTAGAAATTCAGATGTGAGAATTGACTTGCGATAAGTATCAGAAGCCAAAGTTAAAAACACATTTCAGTGTCTTCCGTTCTTATTTTACAATATTTAATTTCAGAAAGGTCAATGCTGCTATTGTAAAATGTATTATACAGCCAAAGAAATTGTCACCTGAAATATTTTGCTATAATGTGCAACAAAAAAGGGAAATATCAAGAACTGACTTGGGAACTGTACTTTTACATTTTGTTGCCTTGCCTTAAATAGGTGTGACTAACAGAAATTCAGCATTTTTTTTAACTCTGAAGTTATTTTTTTAAAAAAGCCTTCTTTATTTAATGCTTTATTCAATATAAAACTTGCATTTATTGCAGCTTTTACTTCTTATTTAATCTAATTTAACTTAAGATTTAACTCTTCATTTAACTTCACTATACCTTAGCTTTAACTTAATTCACATTTAACCCTAACTCTTACTTTAAGTTTGTCTTGAATTAACTACAACCATGATTCAAATGAAGGGGCCAACTTTGTTCTTCATGTGGAGCTTGCCTTGTAATTCTTTGTTCTCTCTGAAGGTTCCTACAAGGCATGTACTTTTGAAATGTTTTGGAGGTTTCTCCTCAGAAAATTTTTTGTTCTTTTAACTTAGCTGAAAATATGCTCCGTTTCCAGAAGGATCTCTGGCACTCAGACAATGAATTGATCAAAGCCTGATCATATTGTTCAATTCCAGCAATGGAGTTTGAGTAAATGTTTGGGAGCCATAAGTTTTGACATTCCATATTGCATATAAGGTAGGCTGGTGCTAATATGCTTCAACATATCATGGCACTCGCCTTAATTGATCGACACAGGAAGTGACAGGTCATGGCAGAGTTTAAGCTAGCTGGATCAAATTTCCCAGCATGCTTGACTGTAGCTCTTAACCAGTCCTGTAATTATTTCTGCTGCTGGCCACCTGACCACAAGCTGTTAACAAACAGCTATGAAGATTGTTTGGCCTCAAAACTGAGGCCCAGAATTGTAGGCTGGCTATTGTATGCTGATCATTCATCTGTGCACAGTGGGAATGGCATTTAACCTTGAAATTGTGCACTAATTATCCCCATGTGAGAACAGCACTTTGTTATCCCACACAAAGTGTGTCCTACTCCAGCAAGGTTCAGAGCAAAGGCAGCTCATTGTTTGAATTAGTTTGACACTTGTTTTGGTTACTTTCATACTATTGACGTAAGTGTGGTAGCTCAGAAGGAAGGGAAATCTCATTTTGCTAAAATTCCTCAGAAGCACTTAGTGCTTACTTTCTGTCCAATGTGTATAATCCCATTGTGATCATATTGGTAGCGCCATCTTTGTAACAGGCATCTGTCACTGCTGCTGCTTTGCTGGGCAGTGGCATAGTGCTGTTCCTGCACGTGCAATAAACAGTGGTATTGATGATAAACTCAGCCAAATCAAAATCAGTTCTGCTTTCATGTTTGCAATGTTCACTAAAATATGGCAGAATGGTAATGAAATAATTGCATTCTTCTGAGGAATTTTGAACAAGAATAAAACCGAAAGAGATGAAGGTGTTTCTTGTTTCACTTCCTCAGCCCCCTAACATATTTCAATGTTTTCTATTGTTCTCTGTTGTGCTTTTTGTGTTGATCAGCTGACGTTTGTTAATGAGACCTGGTTTGCAAATTATGTAACATTTCTGACACCCCCTAGATGCCTCAAAATAATTTACAGCCAATACATTTTAAACTGTCTAGTTATTGGTTTATTTATTGTCATGGAGGAGAAAGTGAGGGCTGTAGATGCTGGAGATCAGAACTGAAAATGTGTTGCTGGAAAAGCGCAGCAGGTCAGGCAGCATCCAAGAAACAGGAGAATCGACGTTTTGGGCATAAGCCCTTCTTCAGGAATGAGGAAAGTGTGTCCAGCAGGCTAAGATAAAAGGTAGGGAGGAGGGACTTGGGGGAGGGGCTTTGGAAATGCGATAGGTGGAGGGAGGTCAAGGTGAGGGTGATAGGCCGGAGTGGGGTGGGGGCGGAGAGGTCAGGAAGATGATTGCAGGTTAGGAAGGCGGTCTGAGTTCGAGGGAGCAGAAGATGAGGCGCTTTTCCTCCAACCGTCGTGTTGCCATGGTCTGGCGATGGAGGAGTCCAAGGACCTGCATGTCCTTGGTGGAGTGGGGCAGAAGATGAGGCGCTCTTCCATCAACCGTCGTGTTGCCATGGTCTGGCGATGGAGGAGTCCAAGGACCTGCATGTCCTTGGTGGAGTGGGGCAGAAGATGAGGCGCTCTTCCACCAGCCGTCGTGTTGCCATGGTCTGGTGATGGCGATTTATTGTCATGTGTATGTTGCAACAAAATACAGTGAGAAGTGTTGCATAGTGTTGCACCATTCTCCAGTGCCATCTTAAAATATAGAAAAATAAACCAGAATATAGTCGGAAAGCGAAAAAATAAAGAAAAATGTTCAATTTTATTGTCCTCCTTGCCAAATGCTCTGCCTGGGCCTGGTGGCCAGACACAAGTCCCCTTCATCACGTCGCTGCCACTGGAACAAAAGTCTGCCACTTTTCAGTAGCAACTGTCCTCCAACAACGACTTCACCATTGAATCCTTTTCCGGCCTTGCCAATGCAGATGGCACCAGATACCATACCAAACTTGACTCTGTTGCTGCTGTAAATCCATTTCATGCCCACTTTGTTGATGCAGTCGTTGCTGATGCCACCAGGTTTTGTACTCGACCCAAACTTGCCTCCGCCACCTCCATGAATCCCAGCTTGATGCAGGTATCGCTGGGAGCCCAGACTCATTTCCATCTCGGCAGCAATGAGTCAGCGGTAGGCACACCTCATCAGAAACTGCCAGGATCCCAAACTATCCTCCGCTGCCTCCACAAATCTGCACTGCTCTGCCTATTTGCCGATGCCAATGGATGCCTTTGCTGCATTGATGCTGAGAGAATGTTTCTTGATGGAGATTCCTTTCACTGTGAAGAAGGAGTCCTTCATGTTGCAGAGCCAAGGCCAGGGCCAGATCCTGATCACACCAAACTGGCAGACACTCACTCCCATTAACAGTGAGATCACATCAGAGGTTCCCCCCACTCTCCCGCGTTCTCTCCCGATCTCTCTCTCTCTCTTCCTGTCTTGCTCAGCTCCTGCTAAAGTGTCCTGGACTACTTGAAGCATAGCCCAGAAATTGAATCTCAGATTATTATCCTGTATGGGGATTATTGTTGCTTTTGGTAGTTATTTTGAATAGCCTTGGATCTCTCAGGAGTTAGCTATTTTGATGAAAGGTACAGTGTTAATTTAATATCAATGTATTCAGTTGGGATGTTGAGGAATATATGTTACATTTTACACTTATGTATGACACATTTTATGCATTTCCCTGAAATTAGAAGAGCACTTCTTTCCTCAAATATGGTGGTCTTTGCACTTACAAGTGTGATTCTTTTTATTAACAATAAAGCTGATGAGCAGAATGTTGTCAGAAGTTGCTTGGATGCAAATTCAAAATTTTGTGTTGCTCATTTGGTTAGTTTTTGACAATGATATTTGTAAGTTTTACAGGGTTGCTTATGAAGCAGGAAGTGTAGTAAATTCAAAACTATTATTACAGATGTTGCTGTATTTTTAAGAGATGCTACCAATTATCATGGTTCATCAATTATTTTTCTGTGGCAGTTGATCGGAGAAATGAAGGCAGCGATATAATGATCAGTGTCTCTAGTCTAAAAGAAGCTGAAGTCAGTCTCTGGAATGCCCAACGGGAAGAGATGAACACTACATAATGAATGGTAATAGAGAAGACACTAAGTAAAAGAAGAGGCCATTAGGTGATATTTTTCTCTGGCAACTTCACAACTTTGTGCTTGGCTTTTCCAATTTCTCATTAAAATACTGTATTGTTATTGCTAGTATACTGGACATCAATTTGAAGCATAAACCAGAAGTTGAATCTCAGATCTTCTTCTCCTGTATAGATTATTGTTGTCTTGAGTAGTTATTTTGCCAGTAGACCATTGAGGAAGTTCTCCATTCTCTACAACCTTACAGTCACCTAAAGTTGTCCAGTAAACCACACCTGTCATGTTAATTTTAATGAATTTTAAATTTCAACCAGTGACTTTCTGAATGGCCTTGGATATCTCTGGAGTCATGTTAGCTTTTTCAGGTGGAAGCTACAATCTTAATTTGGTAAGATGTATTTGGTTGGGATGTTAAGGCTGAACACACACTTTAAGAAAGCTGAATTAACCACTGTGGTGGCAAGTTCATTTATGCAGCACTATGTGGATTCTGGGTTTGCATAACACTTTCTGATGAGTCTTGTTCTTATTTGCGATATTTTATAGGTGGTAAAGTATCACATCCTACATGGGTTGGTACATCAATCACTTTGTTTCAGCAGCACTTACAATGTTGCCAACCACATATCAGCTAATCACAATACAGTCATGATTTTGAGGCTGGAGAGCTTGCATGGTTTTTTCTAACCAGTTGCTTGGTGTCTGGAGGTTGAAAGAGGAGGGAGATATGAATCTGGTAGTTGGCAACGTTTCATTGAAAGTTAACTATTATAATACCTTTTAATATTAATGTGGGGTAGCAATGTAATTAAATTGCTTAACATTGGAAAACTTTTTAAAAGTAGATTATTTTTATCTCTTCTGTTTACAGTTGATCACTAAATTTATTTAAAATGGGCCTTTGAAACCAGTGAGACCTTGAATTTTGGAATGAAAGTTGAAGGTAGAGGTTTCTGTTTATTAATGTGGCCACATTGACAGCATAGAACAGATTTAGTTGACCAAAACTAGGGAAAGTGGTTGTGGATATATTCTGATAGTGATATTTTTCACTTTTGAGCATGTATTTTTGTGAGTTGCTTCCTTCAAGAAACATTGTGTAAATTAAGTATTTTCACTCATACATCTTAGTTTTAACATTATTTTTGTTTTAATTTGTCTTTTTTTAAATGTTTCCAATGCTGATTTCATTTTAATTAATGTTTTTGTTTTTTCCTTTTCTCTCCTTTCAGGTTTTACAGAGTTTCACTGATGTCCACTCATAAGAACATGGTCACCATTTTTGTATTAAAAATAGAAGTATTACAGGTTTTGCAAGAAGTTCAATGGAAAATGAGTTAAATAGGTGCTTGACTTCTGTAGTTATAATTGAGGGTGTAAATAATTACCATTCAGAAGTTGGAAGTATTTCACTTTCTACAAGTAAAAGATCGAATGTTCCATAAATGTGACAAATTGCCTTTATCTATTAGCATTGTGTACTGACATTAGATTAGATTCCCTACAGTGTGGAAACAGGCCTTTCGGCCCAACAAGTCCACACCGACCCTCCGAAGAGTAACCCACCCCCTTATGACTAATGCTCCTGACAACTATGGTCAATTTACCATGGCCAATTCACCTGACCTGCACATCTTTGTGACTGTGGGAGGAAACCGGAGCACCCGGAGGAAACCCATGCAGACACTGGGAGAATGTGCAAATTCCATGCAGACAGTCGTCCGAGGCTGGACTCGAACCTGGGACCCTGGCACTGTGAGGCAGCAGTGCTAGCCACTGTGACACCCCCATTATTCATTTGTCCATTTTAGAATTTTCATGTTGATGACTTGTATTTTTCAGCTGTATTGTGCAAATTTTAAATCAGTTGCCAAAATTGAAGAGAACAGTTAACAAGTTGCCAAAAATAGCCTAAATTTAAGATCTCTAGAACTTGGTATTGCATAGAAATTTGATCATTTCATAGGATTTTGATCTTTTCTGTTCCTTTTTTTAACTGTTTGCAGTTCTATAGATCAAGCAAACAGGACAGTTAATTAGAAGATGTGTTTTCTTTTGGAAGGAATTTTAGAAGGCAGTTGAGTCATTTTCTTTCAAATGAAAACATGGCAGTCAGATGGATTTCTACCCATTTGCAGCACCACTGAGGGAGAACCTATCCACACGTGACCCAAATTGCCATGATGTCAGTTGAAATACCTTCTTCCATAAAGAGATCTTGATTGATTTTAAAGCTTGGAAAAATTAATTTGAGAGAAAGTATCACCTGTGACCCTTTCTTAGTTGTATAAACATCATATAGAGAAAAGTATGTTAATATGTGAAGTTGTATAAAAATTGACTTGACTGTTGTAAAGTTATGACTGCTTAAAAAATCTTTTGTATATTATAGTTATCTTGGATGTCATCAAGTTGTACATATTTTAGCGCAACTTTACGAAGTAATCTGCCTATTGGCCATAATGGTCTGAAAATGTCTGATCTCAGAACCTTGCATTCTGAAGGCTTGTGTGGCACAGTGTTAGTGTCCTAACCACTTGGTCAAGTGGCCTTTGTTCAAGTCCACCTACCCCAGTGATATGTCATTTTATATCAGAACAGATAGATTAAAAATACACACAGAAATCATCTGTATCATTTAATAGTCATCTATATCACTTGTTTCAAAACAAAGCTTGAACAGTTTGACTTTTCTGAGTTTGATCATCTGTTTGTAAAAGAAGAAAGATCTGTACAAGATTTGCTAATTCCTAGATATTTTGACAATTGGTGTAATTATAAGATTAAAATATTGAAGATATTCAACTTTGACCATCCAATGGTATGCAATGGTAGCCACTTTTGAAAATAAGTTATCTGTTGCTGTCCAAATGTAAAACTTAATAGCATGTTTTCAAAGTTGACAGTTTCAAGAAAAAAAATGAGTAAATTCAATTTTGGATTGTCAGTTGGTCAAGGATAGAACATTGGAGCCTACTAATCACTTAAAATGTTATTATTTATAATGACACACATTGCACTTTCAATAAAATAAAATACTTTATTTCTGCTCCTATCTCATGTCCATTCCTTGAATGCAATTATCACCCAATTGATAGAAGATTAACAGATTATGTACTCCAATTTTTTTTTTCTTCCAGCTTTTCCCATGTTTTCTGGGTTTGTTATAATTCTGACCTTAGAGTCAACTTGTTGGATTTGGCAACTGTTTTTACAGTTGAATGCCCTTCCTACTTTCCATATATCCTGTGCTGGTAACCATAGTTTTTTTGAAACGCAGTTGCTCATGCTCTCAACTCCTGCCATAAGCATATTGGAAGACTTTCCAGATTGATGTTTAACTTGTTTGTTTGTGTTGTGACACACCTTCCATAGCCATCAAGATTTGAAGAGGGACTTGAATGTGGACTTTCTGGCCCAGTGGTAGGGATGCATCCTGTGTGCCTCAAAGCCTTTTGTAATAATTTTATTTTTACTTTTTCTGTGCAGTCTCTGCCTCTTAATAGAATCATAGCTGATCTTCCACATTAACACTATCTTCCCATCCAATCCTGTATCCTTTGGTTCCATCAGTATCCAAAAATTCATCAGTCTCTGTCAGACTGTTTTGCAGCCATGGGGATAGAGAATTCCTCAGAGCTACTGCACTTCGAGTGAAGGATCTTTTTGTGTTTGTCTTAACTGGCCAATCTCCTCGTTTGAGATGGTTATCCTTATTTTTATTAGTTTCACAATCTCCTCATTAAGTCACTTGTTCCTTTTAGCAGGATTTTTAACTGCCGATAAGAAGGTGGGCAAATTGTTTTCACAGCTTTAAGGCTTTTGCTTTGTGTGATCATTTTGTCACCTGATGACATCATTGGCTGACAAATTCCAAGTGCATGACAATCAACTACACACCAACTCATTCCGAAGACAGTATGTGTCTATCTTGAAGTCAAGGATAAGCAGCACCTCACTGAACTGGAGGTTATGAACCCAATGAGAAAATACTCCTGGTGCCTTTGACATTTCTGACACCATCTATTCCAAGTGAAACAGTTCTGAGAAAATTGATGTTTCTCCTGCAGTCAGTTTATGTCCAAAGTATTGGTTCTGGTTTAATTTATGTCTGCGGAGAGCACATTGTCAGCGAGAAACATTGGCTTTTATTTAGGGGATGTAATCCTGTCCAACTGGGTAACTTGCAAATTGATAGATTTCCCAAACATAAGTGCCTTTATTGTCTTCCATGTCCAGTTTCATTTGATTATTTCATGGAAGTGTTTACTTAGCAGCATAGGTATCTCACCAGAAACGACATCAATTTCTAAATGTTTTCTCCAGCTACTTTGCACAAATTTTCTTTTCATTTTTATATTCTTTACCTTTGGATCGATCATCAATGTTTAATTAAAATAACATTTTAACCAATCTACTATATTGCACACTGCTGCTTGTCTTCTGATTCTGCTTGTCTCTGCCGTTCTGTTTGGAAATTTATGCTTACAATTCTTTTACTCGTGGTTTCTGCTCTTTTTCTATTTGATCTTTGAATCAATATGAATGTTAGGCTAGCTGATTCACAGTTTCCTAGACTTGTTCTACTTGTAACATTCTGGCATGTTTGTTTTTCTAATTACATTTATATATGTAATAGTTACTGTGATTTTCTTCCTGAGCTTTGACATGTATAGATGAACTTTATCTCAAGTTTGACCAGTTTAACAATTAGTTTTCCCAACATCCTTTTTATCTTAAATGTACTTGCATCTGTTTTCATATGAAAGAGCTGCAAACTCAACTGCCTGATTCTCTGCTCTCACTGACCTTCACATCCAGTCTTCTCCTCTGAGACATTCATCCAACTTCCTCTTTGTTCTTTTCATGTGATCCAATATTGTACTCACACTTGCCTTTACATTCTGGCTCATTAACAATTGTTACAATTTTCAGTATTTCTCTTTATGATATTGCAGTACTCTTGAGGAAGAGTAATAGAGGCTTCATTATGATTCCTGAAGAAGGGCTCATGCCCGAAACGTCGATTCTCCTGCTCCTTGGATGCTGCCTGACCTGCGCTTTTCCAGCAACACATTTTCAGCTTCATTATGGATGATTGAATTGACATTAGCACAGACATTAAAAAAACACTTTGGTAGCATTTCACTCTCCTATTTAAAAAAATGTCACAATGCTTAGCAATAGGTTTTACTTTTTGCCTTGTTCAAGCAGCTGTATAAATGTCAAGGGCTTTGTCTTCAAGTTATGCCGTTAGCCTCTCTGCTTCAGCATTCTCTCCTGTTTGGGAGTTTTGAGAAGATTTGTAGCTCAGGTTGAGGTTCTGGATATAATTTCGCTTGCTGAGCTGGAAGGTTAGTTTTCAGACGTTTCGTCACCATACTAGGTAACATCAGTGAGGCAAAAGTGAGGACTGCAGATGCTGGAGATTAGAGTCGAGAGTGTGGTGCTAGAAAAGCACAGAAGGTCAGGCAGCATCTGAGCAGGAAAACTGATGTTTCAGGCAAAAGCCCTTCATCAGAAATGAGTGATGGTAGCACTGGGGAAGCACTGATGATATGACCCGCTTTCTATTTGTGAAGGAAACCTAAACACAAATAGAAAGCGGGTCATAATACCAGTGCTTCATTGGAGGCTCACTGATGTTACCTAGTATGGTGACAAAACGAACCTTGCAGCTCAGTGAGCAATCTTATATTCATATTCTCTCCTGTGTTTTGTGCTTTTCATTTAAAAACCTCATTTTTTTCCTCTGCGTTTTCTTTTCTCTCTTAACCTTTGTACCCAGTGATAACTTCAGTCATTTCAATCTAAAGTACTTGTCACAGTTTTCTTTTTAGACATTTTACCAATTACACTACAGCAGTTGCTCCACTGTCAACTTAATCACCTCCTCATATTTGTTTTTGATGACTTAGTTCCCTGTAGTATAATCACTGACTTATAGAGTCATAGAGATGTACAGCATGGAAACAAACTCTTCGGTCCAACCCGTCCATGCCAACCAGATATCCCAACCCAATCTAGTCCCACCTGCCAGCACCCGGCTCATATCCCTCCAAACCCTTCCTATTCATATACCCATCCAAATGCCTCTTAAATGCTGCAATTGTACCAGCCTACACCACATCCTGTGGCAGCTCATTCCATTCACATACCACCCTCTGCGTGAAAATGTTGCCCCTTAGGCCTCTTTTATATCTTTCCCCTCTCACCCTAAACCTATGCCCTCTAGTTCTGGCCTCCCTGACCCCAGGGAAAAAGACTTTGCCTATTTATCCTATCCATGCCCCTCATAATTTTGTAAACCTCTATCAGGTCACCCCTCAGCCTCCGATGCTCCAGGGAAAACAGCCCCATCCTGATCAGCCTCTCCCTATAGCTCAAATCCTCCAACCCTGGCAACATCCTTGTAAATCTTTTCTGAACCCTTTCAAGTTTCACAACATCTTTCCAATAGGAAGGAGACCAGAATTGCATGCAATATTCCAACAGTGGCCTAACCAATGTCCTGTACTCAGTACTCTGACCAATAAAGGAAAGCATACCAAACGCCACCTTCACTATCCTGTCTACCTGTGACTCCACTTTCAAGGAGCTGTGAACCTGCACTCCAAGGTCACTTTTTTTCAGCAACACTCCCTAGGACCTTACCATGAAGTGTATAAGTCCTGCTAAGATTTGCTTTCCCAAAATGCAGCACCTCACATTTATCTGAATTAAACTCCATCTGCCACTTCTCAGCCCATTGGCCCATCTGATCAAGATCCTGTTGTAATCTGAGGTAACCTTCTTCACTGTCCACTACACATCCAATTTTGGTGTCATCTGCAAACTTATTAACTGTACCTCTTATGCTCGTATCCAAATCATTTATGTAAATGACAAAAAGTAGAGGACCCAGCACCGATCCTTGTGGCACTCCACTGGTCACAGGCCTCCAGTCTGAAAAACAACTCTCCACCAACACCCTCTGTCTTCTACCTTTGAGCCAGTTCTGTATCCAAATGGCTAGTTCTCCTTGTATTCCATGAGATCTAATCTTGCTAATCAGTCTCCCATGGGGAACCTTGTCGAACGCCTTACTGAAGTCCATATAGATCACATCTACTCCTCTGCCCTCATCAATCATCTTTGTTACTTCTTCAAAACACTCAATCAAGTTTGTGAGACATGATTTCCCACGCACAAGGCCATGTTGACTATCCCTAATCAGTCCTTGCCTTTCCAAATACATGTCCATCCTGTCCCTCAGGATTCCTTCCAACAACTTGCCCACCTCTGAGGTCAGGCTCACGGGTCTATAGTTCCCTGGCTTGTCTTTACCGCCCTTCTTAAACAGTGGCACCACGTTTGCCAACCTTCAGTCTTCCGGCATCTCACCTGTGACTATCGATGATACAAATATCTCAGCAAGAGGCCCAGCAATCACTTCTCTAGCTTCCCACAGAGTTCTCGGGTACACCTGATCAGGTCCTGGGGATTTATCCAGCTTTAACTGTTTCAAGACATCCAGCATTTCCTCTTCTGTAATCTGGACATTTTGCAAGATGTCACCATCTATTTCCCTACAGTCTATATCTTCCATATCCTTTTCCACAGTAAATACTGATGCAAAATATTCATTTAGTATCTCCCCCATTTTCTGTGGCTCCACACAAAGGCTGCCTTGCTGATCTTTTGAGGGGCCCTATTCTCTCCCTAGTTACCCTTTTGTCCTTAATATATTTGTAAAAACCCTTTGGATTCTCCTTAATTCTATTTGCCAAAACTATCTCATGTCTCCTTTTTGCCCTCCTGATTTCCCTCTTAAGTGTATTCCTATTTCCTTTACACGCTTCTAAAGATTCACTCGATCTATCCTGTCTATACCTGACATATGCTTCCTTCTTTTTCTTAACCAAACCCTCAATTTCTTTAGTCATCCAGCATTCCGTATTCCTACCAGCCTTTCCTTTCACCCGAACAGGAATATACTTTCTCTGGATTCTTGTTATCTCATTTCTGAAGGCTTCCCATTTTCCAGCTATCCCTTTACCTGCGAACATCTGCCTCCAACCAGCTTTTGAAAGTTCTTGCCTAATTCTGTCAAAATTGGCCTTTCTCCAATTTAGAACTTCAACTTTTAGATCTGGTGTATCCTTTTCCATCACTATTTTAAAACTAATGGAATTATGGTCGCTGGCCCCGAAGTGCTCCCCCACTGACACCCTGCCTTATTTCCCAACAGTAGGTCAAGTTTTGCACCTTCTCTCATCGGTATATCCACATACTGAATCAGAAAATTGTCTTGTATGCACTTAAGAAATTCCTCTCCATCTAAACCTTTAACACTATGGCAGTCCCAGTCGATGTTTGGAAAGTTAAAATCCCCAACCATAACCACACTATTATTCTTACAGATAGCTGAGATCTCCTTACAAGTTTGTTTCTCACTTTCCCTCTGACTATTGGGGGTCTATAATACAATCCCAATAAGGTGATCATCCCTTTCTTATTTCTCAGTTCCACCCAAATAACTTCCCTGGATGTATTTCCGAGAATATCTTCCCTCAGCACAGCTGTATTGCTATCCCTTATCAAAAATGCCATTCCCCCTCCTCTCTCACCTCCCATTCTATCCTTCCTGTAGCATTTTGCACCCTTCCTGTTCACACAGTGCAGCCTCTTCCTCCCTTAGTCATGGAACAAAGTTAGCATCCATCTGGCCAAACCAATTGCAGCATCTAACATATCCATGCTTCACTGTCCCTATATACTATTACAGAATCATTCTGAAATGCAAGCTTATCAATGACTAGCTGGCAACTCAATCTGCCTCCTGTTTCTACCCTATCATTTGTACATTTTTCCTGAATGTTTTTATCCCTATATACCTCTAATTTTCCAGCCACTGTAGAATTTATATTTATATGGTTCATTCTCTCTCTCTCTCTTGTCTTCCCTGTAAAGTTTTTGTTATCCATAAGATCAATCATTTGTTTCCTTACCCCTTTCTTACTCAATTCCTTAATCACTCAACCTCTATACCTTCAAATGCTGGGAGTCTATACATATCCATTGATCAAAGTCTTGACATTTCAAACAGGAATTTGTTGTCTTTTCTTTAGAGCCATATCCAGAGATCTCCAAGAATCCCACCGTCTGACATCTCCACTTGCTCATCTTCAGACTGCCCCCAAGTGATGTCATCTGTTGTCATGCACTCGAGCTAATAATGTTCAGCATTATTCCTTTGAGGCCATTGTCTAATACATTTTGCCAACCATCTGAAAGGATCTGAATTAACTGAATTTGCAACTCAACATTGAGGAAATAAGTTATTGTATTCAGTCCTTGCCGTAAACTCCACTTCCTTGCCTTCAGCTGAATCAGACTATTTGTAGCTTTGTCATCCTGTTCAGTCCTGAGTAAGCTTTTAAACTCCACATTCTCTCTCCATATCATTTATGCACTGTCATAATTAAGTCTGTCTGACATTGAAGCTCTTGAAGCCTTTATGTTCAGACATTCGTACTCTAATGCTCATCTTCAATCTTTAACATTCCATAAACATTCAGTTTTTGCCAAACTCTTCCTGTGTTCTTTTCCAAATTGATCATATTGCCTGTTACCACATCCTTGTTTACTTTGGTATTTCATGTTCTTTCCATACTTTGCTTTGCAATTCTACTCGTGTTTCCTCCACCTTTTTCTTCCTTTCCTGGTATTGCATTGTGTGCCCTCACATCTATGAAGTGCGTTGCAGCTTTTGTTTAAACAAAGCAATAACTGTCAGTTACACCTCATTATTACAACGTAATTCTCTTATCTGATACTGGATGACAATAAAATGAAAGAACTTGTACCTAGATTTTGAGCCTGATCAGTGCGACAGATTAGGACAAGTAAACCCTCATTGAAAATGGAGGGAATGAAAGTGAACATTTAAAAGGGAGAGTGGCTGGGAGATGTTTGGGGTGTCTTTGGAGCTAAGACATGAACACCTTAAATAAGTACAGTGAAAAGATCAAGATTTTGGGTTTTATTGTGCCTTCTGGGCATTGTTGAATGTTAATTGCACAAGTTTGATTTTCCAGGAAGAAGCTTCTCTGAATGGACAACAAATGGCAAAGATGGAGCTTCACGTTAATGGATTGCTGTAGATGTTGTGAAATTACAGGAAGGCCAATATCAAAATGTATACATAATAGGCATTCATTTTCAGGTTGGAAGTCAGGAGCATGTTCTTGAAAATGTTACTTTCATATTCAGGCATCACCTTAGAAGAGAAAACAGTATGGAATTGTTCAGATTTTGGAAAATGAATAGATTGGGCTATTGTGCTGAATGCTGTGAAATAAAGAAAAAAATTGCTTTTCTTCATGTTCTTGTATTTGAAAATTTCAGTTGTGCAACAAAAGAAAAATAAGCCTAACAGAAGCTGGTAAGCAAAAGTAGAAATTAATAAGGTTAAAGAAAAACAAAAGTTGGCAACACTGCTGTCAGTGGACTTTAATTGGTGTTTCCAAAACATGCTATGTATATTGTGATCTGGTGTTGGTTGCACACAAATAAAAATCATGTTGTGTCATAAAATCTTATGAGTTAACTGAAACTCCTATAAAAGAATATTTTAGAAAATCCTGTTCACTGCTCCTCAGTTCATATCTGTAATTTTAGGTTTTTTTTTTGTGCATGCATCACTATAATTACCTCATATTTGAAGGTAGGTGCTGTTACATGTTCCATCTTTTGTACACGAAACCAAACAATTCTCTTGAATCTTTATAGTACTAAAAGTTTGCAGTGAGTCAAAATTGGCAAACTGTTTCTAAATTAAGATTCGTTTCAGAGGACTCGAATGGAGCAGAGGAATGGAATTTTGATACTTCAGGTAAATTCCAAAATTGTTGTTTTAATTCTTCTAGGTAGTTTACATGCAAGTTTGAAGCATCAAAACTCAATTTTAATTTTCTCAACTTTCATTACCTTGCTTATGAAAAGTTGTCATGTTTAGCTGCGAAGAGCTGAAACGCTTAGTGTGACCTGAGTTAGTTGAATTCAAACTGGAACAATAGAGGTACTACACTGGCCTCATCACTTCAAGTTAAGGGAGAATACCAGTTGGTTCAATCTGGTTTGTATAGAGGTTTCCCTGGGGGCAGCAAATAGTAATTTGCTGCCGAGTACCTTTTAACCAATGCTTTGTTTTATGTTTTAGATTATGTAAGTTAAATTACATTATACAATGATTCTATCAAGTGAGAGACAATATTTGGCATCTTTTGAAAGCAATCATATTTGGTGCAGCACAGTGGTGTGGTTAGTGCTGCTGCCTCACAGCACAAAGGTTTGATTTCGCTCGTGCATCTTTGTGGAGTTTACACATTGACCTTGTGTCTGTGTGGATTTTCTCCATGTGTTCCAGTTTCCTCTGACCGTCTAAAGATATGCTGGTTAGGTGGATTATGCTAAATTGTCCATACTGTCTAGGGATGTGCAGGCTAGTTGGATTAGCCATGGGAAATGCAGGATTACAGAGATAGGTTGGTGGGATGCTTTTCTGAGGGTCAGTGTGGAATCGATAGATTGAACAGCCTGTTTCCTCACTGTAGAGATATTATGATTCTATATTTTCACTTCCAAAAAGGGTACTTAATTTTTCAGGAGAATCTTTGAGATAACATGAAAGCAGATTTCTTTGTGCAAGAGTTCCTGTTTCTCTTGATAGAGTTTTTCAATCTGTTACCAGAAAATAATGTGCGGTTGACATCAATTTTGACTTTCCATTTCAAAAATATTGGCAGACCGATTATTATTAGCTGCTGCTTAGTTTTCCTCCACATGCGTGAGGTTGGAATTGTTGAAGAAAGAAAGAAGTCCAAGCATGGTAAAATTAAAAGTCTGGGTAATCTCAAGTTATTTAGTCCTTCCCATTGAAGATTACATTTCCAGATTTGTTCTTCTGAGACTGCTGTATTGTGGAGTCAAGTACTGAAAGGACATGTTATTTTTGTCTTTTTAAAACTCTGAACTGCATTTCGAACTATTTTTAAAAATTGATTTCCCAGGATGGCTCCATAATTTCACAGCATTTGATACTTAGTGTCAACTTACTTTTTGTGGATGTAGGTTCCTGCCCAAGGAGTTGTTCACAAGAGAAGCTGAATGGTTCTCAGCTGATTGAGCAGGTTGAAACTGGAAACAAGTTACAGGTACAGAGAGAGAAAGACACAGAAGTATATGTTCTTGTTATTCTCTACAAAAAAAAGCCTGTCCTCTGCAGTATTTTTAAAAATCAGTTTAACTGTAAAGAAAGCCAGTTATTTTACATGCAGGTTTTGAGAACTGGGACTTCTGAATTCATACTCAGAGATATTTTCCAGGTGAATCACTCACTCTGTATATCTTAGAAACCAGTGGAAGCTTCCAAAGAAATAACATTAAACCCCAAGATTCTGGCTAGCTAAAGTAGGAATATCTCATCATTGAAATCAGGATGACTGATTTTTCTGTTTGTTTTTTCTACCCCCTTGTATTAAAGGGGGTGTTTATGATGGGATGCCAATGGTTTACATCTGTTTATTTGTAGCTATTGTCTAATTACATATAAATAATCATTCTTGTTTTGTGCAGAAACCAGATCTGTGCTTTCTACCAACCTTGGTCTGAAACTCGGGTAAATTGGAACACTCTATGGGACTTAAATATAACTTTAACATTTGATACAACTCTGGGAACAGTAGGGCTTGATTTGCAGTACACTGCCCCATTAAGTCATGACAAGGTTTGGGGCTCATTTGGATTGGTTTGAAAACAGGCAATGTGTTGTTTAAGGGTGAGTTTATAAGGGATGAGTTTGAATTATTAATCTTATGGGTCAGTGGTTTATATCTCTTTGTGAATATAATTTAGTTGCTTTTGTAATAATTCTTGCTTAATACAGAAACATGGTCCATGCTTTCTATCAACCTTGGGCTGGAAGCCAGATAAATTAGGGTCCTGTGCATACTTTAAATAAAAATGTCAACATTTAGTATAACTCAGAGAATAGAGGGGTATGACTTATAGCTGGCTACCCCAGTATATTGTAAGAGGGCACACAGCAGTGCCTGCAATACTGCCCTTTTCAGAAAGTTAACTTATTCCAATTTGGTCAGTATTGGATAGGGAATGTCAGACGCTTTAAGGAGAAAGAAGGTTGAAGACTAAGACCGAGTTCTATTTTATAGGAGCTTTCGTACTTCCATTAAAGAAGATACTGTAATGCTGCATTTAAAATGTCTTGTTGCTACCTGGTCAACTGAAACTGGAGCAGGCTATGAATGGCATCTACTGCGAGGAAGGCTGTACATGAATGACCAGTGCTTCAAACTAGTGCTTGATTCTCTATTCTTTTGACAGTCATCTTGCTGTGTTTTTAAAAATAAATGAAGAAAGTAAGTCTGTTACAAGCAAACCATTGAAATCTTCACCCATAGACCCTGCTTCTGCACACAGCCGTGGTCCTGTTTATAGTCCCTTGACCAACACCTCAGATTGGCTTCATTTGTTTTCCATCTCAGATGCTGATTGTCAGATTGCTGAACGAATGCTATCTCACTCCATTTTACATACACAAGCCAGTATTGCCACAATCTATTTATGGCACTAAAGTCCAGTCCATTGTATTCAGTTCTCTTAATAAATACAATGTTTTTTTTCCCCAAGTTTTTTGCCTTATTGCACTCTGAACTTTGTCAATGTTGCTCAAATGCCAGAGTCTTCTGATGATGTGATTTGCTTTTAATAGATTCCTTTGATGGATATCTACATTGTGTTTTATATCTTATTATGCTTTTCCAGAATTTGTTACTGCCATTTTGCTTGAAGGCTTCAGTTTCAGCAGGGAGAACCTATGTGCATCTCTTCACGTCTTGCTTCATAATCTAGAAATGTGTCTTGGATATTTTTCCAAGGAATTTTTTATAGCGAATAGAATTATAACCCTGTCTAAGCATGCCAGAGAATCTTTCAGCAGTACCTTTTGCCGAGTTCTCTGGTTCAAGCAAATGTTGATGTATCCTTTCTATTTGAAATGATTTATTTAAAGACCTTTATTTTGTTTATTTCACATTTTGATTATTTCAGTGACAAAAATGAAATCTGCCTAATTTGGAATGCAATCTTGTGTGTTTATCAAAACTGGTGACAGCTTTATTGTATACCTATTCTACAAAGTAGCAAACTTGATGAATCTGACATGATTTTCTGAGAGGGGGTGGCTCAGTGATTAGCAGTATTGTCTCATCAAGCCAGGGAGCAGGGTTCAATTCCAGCATTGGTTGCCTGCCTGTGTCGGTTTCCTTCAACTGCTTCAGTTTCCTTCCAATAGAGATGTGCAGGTTAAGTGGATTGACCATGTTAAATTGCCCATAGTACCTAGGGATGTGCAGACTACGTGGATTTGCCATGGTGAAATACATGACTGGGTTTGGGGGATAGGTCTGGGTGGGATGCTTCTCAGAGGGCCGGTGTGGATTCTGGGCTGAATGGCCTGCTTCCAAACTATAGGGATTCGATGATTCTATGACTCGATACTGAACCTTCCAGTATCCTTTTCGTTGAGTTTCATGGAGGGTAACTATGCATGAGACCTAGAATTTTCTTGTTCGATCATCTCAAACTTACCTGATTCAGATTAGATTTTTTTAGATTACATTACAGCGTGGAAACAGGCCCTTCAGCCCAACAAGTCCACACCGACCCGCCGAAGCGCAACCCACCCATACCCCTACATTTACCCCTTACCTAACAGTACGGGCAATTTAACATGGTCAATTCACCTGACCTGCACATCTTTGGACTGTGGGAGGAAACCGGAGCACCCGGAGGAAACCCACGCAGACACGGGGAGAACGTGCAAACTCCACACAGTCAGTCGCCTGAGGCGGGAATTGAACCCGGGTCTCAGGCGCTGTGAGGCAGCAGTGCTAACCACTGTGCCACCGTGCCGCCCACAAATATGCACCATACCCCAAAGGTGTGTGTCTTATCTGATTCTAGCCCTATTCTGCCGCTCACTGTTGCTGAAAAAACTTACCGTTGCTGCAATATCCCAGAAATGCAGGTACCCTGGTGTTGATGCCATCTTGCAGCTCCAACTAGCCAAGTGCTGGCTGTCCAGAGCTGCCCTGCACCTTCAACATAGTTGCACAGAAACCATTAATCAACATTTCTCCCAGCATGCATGTAGCATGACTGACACTTCCTTGCACATAAAACTGCACATTCCCAACATGGTCTTTAAGCACCTAGTCTCACTGGTCTGTCATCACTTCCTATTTTATGAACTCCTCTAGGTGTCGAATATTTTAGAACATCAGCTTTTATTTACAAAAACCAAATAAACAGAAATCAAAATTTCCCAACTGACGTTAAATTATCTCTTGTTGAGCAAAATGTGTTTTTATAGTCAAAATGTGGTCACTAAACTGAGCTCATGTTTGTCACCAGTTCCAATAATGAAGTCTTGCCTACCTTATTATGCTTGATGTGGCACTTCTTTCTATTGCACATGATGTTCTTTCAGCTCAATGACCTTATCCTCAAGATTGCTCTCAGTTTCACAATTCCTCAGTGTTCAACACCTTCTCTCTTTGTCCAGCATAACTGCATCAAGCACAGCATGTTGTGAATACAAGATGTATTTTTCTGGAAGACTGAATAGTCTTCCAGTCCTTCAGACAAGTTTAAGCAGCTGTACTTCAACTTCAGGAGCCCTGCCATCTGCTCCACCGTGGCTGTGATTGAAGAATGTTTTTTTTATATGTCTGCTGCACCTCAAATAGCGGGTTGCATGATCAAGTCATAAATCATGATTGCAGACAGTATCAATGCCCTCAAACACAGCAGTACAAAATTGTTCTTTAAAGAAAGTGGAATCTGTCTCAAGGCTTCTTGGAAGGAATCAATCATAAGCAATCATGTGCAAGTTCTCTGCAGCCATCACCTTAATGGCTATCAGAATAGGATACCCACTGATTCCCCAAAAATAGGAGAGCCAAAAAAAACTGCAGATGTGGAGTTGAAGACTTATACCCAAAACCTCTACTTCTCCACCCCTTGATGCTGCCTGACTTGTTGTGTTCTTCCAGCTTCCTGCTTGTCTACTTTGGATTCTAGCAGCAGCAGTTTTTCTTTGTCACAAACTGCTGGCTGCAGGAGCGGTACCGGTGAACTGAGGGAATCAGTAGCTATCTTATTCTGGTTGTCATCAAGGTAATGTCTGTTTGTCTAATTAGCATAATTTGTGACAGCATCTCAGGAATTCCTAAGCCTGTGCCAACATTGCACTTCACTCATCCAAAGGAATTGGCACTGAGGATAAAAGGCTTCTTTGACTGCGACACATTCTTACAAACTCATCAGCTTATAAACCAGTGGTGGAAGCTGTTCAGCTTCCGCTGGTTCAGGGTTTGCTTGATTATCCCTGCTCCATCTTCCTTCATCCTTGTTACATAGCAGCATCTGCAATGATGACACCTGGTATACCTGTCTGTCAGTTACACTGGCAATGAACCTATGTCAGAGACAAAAGATGTTTTTGACAATGAGAACAATCAGCAGTCATGTCATTTATAAAATGCAATGCTCACCTGTTGAGTCAGATGTATTCTGACATGGAGGGCCATGGAATTACTTGTTTTGTTAATTTGACATGAGACCTTATTTTGGTGTGTGCTCTACTGGTCTGGCTGGAGAGAGAGTAGTGGAGTGAAAGTGCTGCGGGAAGACTAATTGAGTCAGTCATACAGCATGGAACAGACTCTTCAGTCCAACCAGTCTGTGCCAACCATAATCTCAAACTAAACAAGTCCCACCTGCCTGCACTTGGTCCATATCCCTCCAAATATTACTTATCTAAATCTCTTTTAAACATTGTAACTGTACCTGCATCCACCACTTCCTCTGGAAGTTCATTCCACACACGAACCACTGTCAGTTTAAAAAAAGCATTGCCCCTCACGTCACTACAAAAAGCATCTTTAATTTTGCCTACAGTTTAAGTGAACATTACATTTTACATTACATTACAGTGTTGAAACAGGCCCTTCGGCCCAACAAGTCCACACCGACCCGCCGAAGTGCAACCCACCCATACCCCTACATTTACCCCTTACCTAACACTATGGGCAATTTAGTATGGCCAATTCACCTGACCTGCACATCTTTGGACTGTGGGAGGAAACCGGAGCACCTGTAAGAAACCCACGCAGACACAGGGAGAACGTGCAAACTCCACACAGTCAGTCACCTGAATTGAACCCGGGTCTCAGGCGCTGTGTGGCAGCAGTGCTAACTACTGTGCCACCGTGCCGCCACCGTGAAGAGTTAATCAGTTCCATAACACTAGGTTATCTTGCCTTAGCTATGTTGTGAGCTGCAGGTGCTACTGGTATGATCACCTGTGATTACTTCTGTTCCACAGAGATACCCATCTGCAATTTGCAAAGACCAGTGACACGAATAACATTGCCTGTGACCAGCATTTGAGCCTTTCCTGAAGAAGGGCTCATGCCCGAAACGTCGATTCTCCTGCTGCTGCGCTTTTCCAGCAACACATTTTCAGCACTAGCATTTGAGCCCCAAGTATTTGTACATTGCATACATTTCACATCCACGATGATCTGATTGCAACTGAAATGAACGTTGACTCTGTCAGTGAATGATAGATGCCTCTTAAAGGGCCTTTTGACATGCCCATTTTTGGGCATCAAACTGATGCTAGCTCAACCAATTTTGGGGTTGGTTCCAGCTATTTTATATTTGTAGATTTCTTTAAGCAATCAGCAATCATGGAAAGCAATGTGAGTACAAGGTTTGGTCTGGTTGTCAGGTGTTCTTCACCCCTTGAGCCTCTATGTCCCTTTCTAACTTGGCTCCTTTTACAGTCCATCTTGACCAAACCCTTACATATGCCCACCCACCACCTTAAACTGAGATTCCAACTGTCCTCCCTACCCCTACAAGCATCACTACACCTTGCAGGAATGTATAGTTGCTTTAAACAATGTATTGGTTCTTTAAAGACTCTTCTTGCCTATGCACCATCACTCCTTTTAATGCATTTTTTCACCCTAACTCAGCCAATTTGTGCCTCATGCGTTTATAATTTCCCTTATTTAAATAGTTCAATCTGAAGGGTATATAACCTTATTTTCAACCATAAATGTAAAATTCTATTATATAATGGTCATTCATCCCTAAAGGTTCTTTACAAGCGTATCCATTAGCCTTTTTTCATGACATAATGCTTGATCTAAAATAGCCTGTCTTTTTTGTTGGCTCTTCACTAAGCTGTTCAAGGAAATCATCCCTAAAACACTTCAGAAACCTGTTCCCACCAGTCTTTGTGTTCAATTGAGTCACCCAGTCTATGTGCAGATTGAAGTCAAGCATGATGATTGATTTATATCATGCTCCATACTATCATTATTATTTTTGCTGCCTTTCAATAACTGTTCTATGTTCAAAACAAAGCAGAGCTGAGTACACCTTGATTGCAGAACAACGTGGAGTTTGCATATTCTCCCCGTGTCTGTGTGGGTTTCCTCTGGGTGCTCCAGTTTCCTCCCACAGTCCAAAAATGTGCAGGTTAGGTGAATTGGCCATGCTAAATTGCCCGTAGTGTTAGGTGCAGGGGTAAATGTAGGGGAATGGGTCTGGGTGGGTTGCGCTTTGGCAGGTCGGTGTATACTTGTTGGGCCGAAGGGCCTGTTTCCACACTAAGTAATCTAATCTAAATAAAAACCACAACCAATGTCTGCTGCTGCTTGTTGTTTCTTAGTTCCACCCAAATAGATTCCAGACATTATTCTTCAGATCTGAAGATGCTCCTTACTAATGAAGTGACCAGATCTTATTATCAGCATTATCCCATCTTTTGTTGCTTGTCTGTCTTTCCTAAATGTTGAATATCCTTTTGAATATTCAGTTCCTGGTCCTGGTCCTGGCCCTGGTCAATATGTAACTATGTTTTTGTAATGGCAATTAGATCATAATGATTATATTTCAACTTATACCTTTAAATCATCTATCTTGTAACAAATACTGTGCATGAAGTGCCCTTAACTTTATTTTATTGATTTTGTTCTGCATTCAAGGTGTACTCAGCTCTGCTTTGTTTTGAACATAGAACTGTACTGTACAGGGATAGGCCCTTCACCCACCGAGTCTATGTTGACCATTATGCTATTCTAAATGAATTCTATCTGCCTGTACATGGCTCTAATTTCTCTGTTCTCTGCCTGTTCATGTGTCTTGTGTAAACACCGCTTAAACTTTGGTATTGTATCTCCTCCTACAACTTTCTGTGGTAGTGCGTTCCAGGCAGCTACTAACGTCTGTGGAGAAAAAACAGTTTGGTTTTGAATATCTCCTTTAAGCTGTCACCCTCTAACCTTAAACCTGCGCTCTGTAGCATTTGACATTTCCATTCTGGGCAAAAGGCACCAACTATCCACCCTATTCTGCCTCTCATAATTTTATATACTTCTGCCAGGATGCCCGTCAGTCTCTGACACTCCAGCGAAAACAAATAATCCTAGTTTGTTCAACCTGTCCTTTTATAGCTAAGTCACTCCAATCTAGGCAACACCCTGGTAAATCTCTTCTGCATCCTCGCCAAAGACTCCACATCCTAGAGGGTAGTACAGCGCATAATACTTCAAATGTGTCCTACCTAAAGTCTTATGTAGTTGTACTGTGAATTGCTAACTTTTATATTCGATGCCCTGAACATTGAAGGAAAGCATGTTGTATGCCTTCTTTACCACCTTATCTACTTGTGTTGCTACTTGCTGGGAGTTATGGACTTGCACTCTGAAATCGCTCTCTTAAGAGTCTGGCCATTTACAAAATACTTTGCTCTTGCGTTTGACCTCCCAAAATACATCATCTCGTATTTGTCCAGATTAAACACCATATGCTATGACTATCCACAACTCCATCGATCTTGGTGTCATCTGCAAACTTTATAATCAGAGCAGTGACATTCTCATCCAAATCATTTCTTTACATTGCCAGCAATGGGGATCCCAGCACTGATCCTTGGAGGATACCTGTCACAGACCTTCAGTCAGAAAAACATTCCTCCATAACTATTCTCTCTCTTCTATGGCCAAGCCAATTTTGTATTCCTTGCGATTTGATCTTCTAGACCAGCCTACCATGAGGAAGGAACCTTATCAAATGTCTTAATAGAAGCCCATGTAGACAACATTCACTACCCTTTCCTCATCAATTATCTCACTTTCTCAGAAAAATTTGTGAGACAAGACCGCTCTTGCAAAAAAAAACGCTGATAACCCAAATAAATCTATTCTTCAAATGCAAGTAAATCTTGTCCCTCAGAATCTTCTCCAATAATTTCCCTACCACTGATGCAAACCTCACGGGTCTGAAATGACCTGGATTATCCCTGTTGCGCTTCGTGAGCAAAGGAACAACTTTGGCTGTTCTCCAGTCTTCCAGGACTTCACCTGTGATTAAAGAGAATACAAAGATCTCTATCAAAGGCCCAGCAGTCTCCCACCTTGTCTTCATTATCCCGTGATAGGCCCCACCAGGCCTGGCTACTTATCTACCTTAATATATTTCAGGACACCCAACACAACCACCTTAATATTAACATGCTCCAGAGTATCAACAAACCACTCTCTTAAACTCACCATCATCCATGTCTTTCTCTTTGGTGAAAACAATTGTGAAGTACTCATTAAGTACCTCACCCAATTTATTTGGCTCCAAACATAAATTCCCTCCTTTATCTTGAGTAGACCTATTCTTGCCCAAGTTATAGAACATAAAATGTTACAATGCAGTATAGCCCTTTAGCCCTCGATGTTGCACCAACCTGTGGAACCAATCTGAAATCCATCTAACCTACACTATTGCATTCACATCCATATGACTATCCAATGACCATTTAAATGCCCTTAAGTGAGTCTACTACTGTTGCAGTCAGTGCGTTCCACGCCCATACTACTCTTGAGTTAAGAAACTACCTCTGACATCTGTCCTATATCTATCACCCCTCAGTTCAAAACTATGTCCCCTCATGCTAGCCATCGCCATTTGAGGAAAAAGGTTCTCACTGTCCAACCTATCTAAGCCTCTGACTATCTTTTCTGTCTCAATTAAGTCACCTCTCAACCTTCTTCTCTTTAATGAAACAGCCTCAAGTCCCTCAGCCTTTCCTCATAAGACCTTCCCTCCATACCAGGCAACATCCTAGTAAATCTCCTCTGAACCCTTTCCAAAGCTCCACATCCTTCCTATATTCCTGTATGCAATATTCCAAATGTGGCCGCACCAGAGTTTTGTACAGATGCAGCATGATCTTGTGGCTCCAAAACCCAATCCCTCCACCAATATAAGCTAACACACTGTATGCCTTCTTAACAACCCTATCAACCTGGGTGGCAGATTTCAAGGATCTGGACACAGTGATCTCTCTGCTCATCTACACTATCAAGAATCTTACTATTAGCACAAAGCTGTGCATTCCTGTTGCTCCTTCCAAACTGAATCACCTCAGGCTTTTCCAAATTAAACTCCATTTGCCAGTTCTCAGCCCAACCCTGCAGCTTATCTATGTCTCTCTGTAACCTACAACATCCAGTTACTATTTACAATTCTGCCAACCTTCGTGTCATCCGCAAATTTACTCACCCATCCTTCTTTGCCTTCATCCAGGTCATGTATAAAAATGACAAACTCAAAACAGATCCTTGCACGACACTACTAGTAACTGAACTCCAAGATGAATATTTCCCATCAACCACCACCCTCTGTCTTCTTTCAGCTGGCCAATTTCGGATCCAAACCACTAAATCACCCTCAATCTCATGCCTCCATATTTTGTGCAATAGCCTACAATGGGGAACCTTATCAAACATCTTTATTGGAATCCATATACACCGCATCAACTGATTTACCCTCATCCACATGTTTGGTCACCTTCTCAAAGACCTTAGTAAGGTTTGTGAGGCACGACCCATCCTTCTCAAAACCGTGTTGACTATCCCTAATCAAATTAATACTTTCTAGATAATTACAAATCCTATCTCTAATAACCTTTTCCAACACTTTACCCATAACTGAAGTAAGACTCACTGGTCAATAATTTCCGGTGTTGTCTCCTCCCCTTGAACAAGGGAAAAACATTTACTATCCTCCAATCTTCTGGCACTATTCCAGTAGACAATGACAAAGATCAAAGCCAAAGGTTTGGCAATCTCCTCTCTGACTTCCCAGATAATTCGAGGATAAATCCCATCAGGCCCAGAAGACTTATCTATTTCTATACTTTCCAGAATTGCTAACATTGTGAACCTCAATCCCATCCAGTCTAGTAGCCTGTATCTCAGTATTCTCCTTGACCACATTGTCTTTTTCTAGTGTGAATGCTGACAAAAAGTATTAATTTAGCACTTCCCCTAACTCCTCTGACTCCATACACAACTTCCCACGACTATCCAGGATTGGCCCTAATCTTAGTCAAGTCATTCTTTTATTCTTGATATACCTATAGAAAGCCTTAGAGTTTTCCTTGATTCTATCCACTAACAACTTCTCATGTCCCCTCCTGGCTCCTCTTCGCTCTCTCTTTCTGTCTTACCCGGCTAACTTGTAAACTGAGAGAAAGTGAGGACTGCAGATGCTGGAGATCAGAGCTGAAAAATGTGTTGCTGGAAAAGTGCAACACTCAGGCAGCATCCAAGGAGCAGGAGAATCGACGTTTTGGGCATAAGCCCTTCTTCAGGAATGAGGAGGGTGTGCCAAGCAGGCTAAGATAAAAGGTAGGGAGGAGGGACTTGGGGGAGGGGCATTGGGAATGCCATAGGTGGAACGAGGTTAAGGTGAGGGTGATAGGCCGGAGTGGGGGTGGGGGCGGAGAGGTCAGGAAGAAGATTGCAGGTCAAGAAGGCGTTGCTGAGTCCGAGGGTTGGGACTGAGATAAGGTAGGGGGAGGGGAAATGAGAAAGCTGGAGAAATCTGCATTAATCACTTGTGGTTGGAGGGTTCCTAGGCAGAAGATGAGGTGCTCTTCCTCCAGGCGTCGTGTTGCCATGGTCTGGCGATGGAGGCGAAAGACCTGCATGTCCTTGGCGGAGTGGGAGGGGGAGTTAAAGTGTCCTACTGCCCCATTGACCATGACCCCACCTCACACCATTCAAGTCCAACAGCAGTAGCAGATCATCCTCTGAGGAAAAGAGTCTTAGTCCCATCAGCATGTTAGCAGTCCAACCTGTACAATCAAACCAGCCCAATAACTAGTCCTCATGTCTCAATCTGTTGCCCTCTCTCCTACACCAGTTCTTCAGCCACATGTTCAAATTGTTCCTCCTGATCCTATGCTCACTAGCACATACTGGGAATAATCCTAAACTTGCTGCTGTCAATGTCCTTTTATTACTTCCTTCATAACTCACTGAAATTTTATCTCTCTTCCTATCTCTATCATTAGTACCAATATGGGCCATGATTTCTGCATGATCCTGCTCCCCAAGAAAGATGGCATGCTGTCACTCCATAATATACTTGACCCTGGTACGATAGCCTGGAGTCAATTTAAAGCTGCAGAAACTCACATGGAATCCCCTATCATTCTTGCACTGTCATTCTCTTTACTTCCCTGTACAGTTCAGATGCTTTTAGTGCCATGGACCTGACTCTGGCTTCACTCTCCTAATTCCAGTTTCCAAAGTGGAATATCATTGGCGAGCACAACTGACTCAGACAAGTCTCATATTAACTGCTTGATTTTGTTAGACTGTCTGGTAGACAACCATTTTCCCCCTCCATCTCTACACTTCTTCTAATCTGTGATCCGAGAACATCCATACATGCTATCTGCATAGTCTTCTGCCTCGCAGATCCACAACAGTGAAATCAGCTGCAGCTTAACTTTTTAAACTATTGAGTTTAAGCTCGTCTGGTGTCTGACACCTTCTGCAGATGATGTGTTTGTCTTGGATACGTGGTAAATCCAAGATTATACACATGTGACACGATGGGCATTTCATTTGCCTTAGCTGTCATGCCATCTTGAACCTCTGAAATTATTTGATAGCTATAGAATAAATTCAAGCCTACTATATAAAATCTTACTCTAACATAACTTTTATTTCACTTGCAATAAGTTTCTCTTTTTCAAAAGAAAAACTTTCATTTTATTTTGACCTGATTTAATTTTACCTCTTTTTGCTGTAGTTCTTACTGAAATCCAAATAGCTGCTGCTGTTTTGTAAATGATGCATTTTTAAGACAATTTAGAGTTACTCCCTAATATCAGCTTCTCACCAACCAGTAAACTTTGTTTTCCTATCATGTCACGCTTAGATTTATTTTTCCTACAGTTAGTCTTAAGTAGAGGTGTCTCCCAAAGGTGTCATCTGCAAACTTACTAACCATACCTCCTATGTTCATATTGAAATCATTTACATAAATGACGAAAAGTAGTGGCCTCAACACTGATCCTTGTGCACTCCACTGGTCACAGGCCTCCAGTCTGAAAAACAACCCTTCACCATCACCCTCTGTCTTCTATCTTTGAGCCAGTTCTGTATCCAAATGGCTAGTTCTCCCTGTATTCTATGAGATCTAACTTTGCTAACCAGTCTCCCATGGAAACTTTGTCAAATGTCTTACTGAAGTCCATATAGATCACGTCAACCGCTCTGCCCTCATCACTCCTCTTGTTGCGATTGTACAGGACATTGGTTAGGCGACTTTTGGAGTATTGTGTGCAGTTCTGGTCTCCTTCCTATTGGAAAGATATTGTGAAACTTGAAAGGGTTCAGAAAAGATTTACTAGGATGTTGCCAGGGTTGGAAGATTTGAGCTATAGGGAGAGGCTGAACAGGCTGGGGCTGTTTTCCCTGGAGCCTCGGAGGCTGAGGGATGACTTTACAAAATTATGAGGGGCATGGATAGGGTAAATAGGCAAAGTCTTTTCCCTGGGGTCAGGGAGTCCAGAACTAGAGGGCATAAGTTTAGGGTGAGAGGGGAAAGATATAAAAGAGACCTAAGGGGCTACTTTTTCATGCAGAGAGTGGTGCGTGTATGGAATGAGCTGCCAGAGGAAGTGGTGGTGGCTAGTACAATTGCAACATTTAAAGGGCATCTGGATGGGTATATGAATAGGAAGGGTTTGGAGGGATATGGGCTAGGTGCTGGCTGGTGGGGCTAGATTGGATTGGGATATCTGGTCGGCATGGGCGAGTTGGACAGAAGGGTCTGTTTCGGTACATTTCTATGACTCGATATGATTCTGCAATAAATCAAGCTTATGAGTTGGGAAGTTATGTTACGGCTCTCCAGGACTTTGGTTAGGCCTCTATTGGAATACTTTGCACAATTCTGATCTCCCTGCTATAGGAAGGATGTTGTGAAACTTGAAAGGGTTCAGAAAAAAATTACAAGGATGTTGCCAGGGTTGGAATGGTTCAAGCTATAGGGAGTAGCTGAATAAACTGGGCTATTTTCGCTGGAGTGTTGGAGGCTGAGGGGATGATCTTATAGTGGTTGCTAAAATCATGAGAGGTATGGAGAGGATAAATAGACAAGGTCTTTTCCCTAGGGTTAGGGAGTCCAGAACTAGTGGGCATAGGTTTAGGGTGAGAGGGAAAAGATTTAAAAGGGAGCAAAGGGGCAACTTTTTCACCCTGAGGGTGGTGCGTGTATGGAAAGAGCTGCCTGAGGAAGTGGTAGAGGCTGGTACAATTAGAACATTTAAAAAGTATCTGGATGGGTATACGAATAGGACAGGCTAAGAGGGACATCAGCCAAATGTTAGCTAATGGGACTAGATTTATTTCGGAAGTGTGTTTGGAATGGATGAGTTGGGCTGAAGGGTTTGTTTCCATGTTGTATATCTCTATGATTCTAAGTGCCTTTGACAATGGTCCTTATTCAAAAGTATCTTTTGAGATGAAATAAATCATGTGATTTCTATTTCAGTTATTTTAGAAACAGGTGATTTCTCAAGTGAATCGCTTGTAAATTAGTTAAAATCTCCAATAGTTACTGTATCTAAAAGTTCAAATTATTAAAGTATCATTAAATCATTTGTGATTGCACAGTTGTCATGAAAGAATACAGCTTGAATTGAGTGCAAAAATCAAAACTGGTGAAAGTGGAAATTTGATGCAGAGAATAGGGAAGGAGGCAATGATTTATTGTGCAATATTTGTGTTGGTTCTTGTAATCTTCCATCAACATTTATTTAACTTTCTTATCCAGCAAGTTAAGTGTGCAGAAAAACAACAAAAAGAAGTGAAGTAACAAATATATGAATGATCTAGACTAGGTTTTGTGTCTGCATTGCAGAACTTGTGGACAGTAAGACTGGCTTTATTGTATGCCTCTATCTCTGGTTTCTGACTTAATTGTTGAACCAGAGTGCTATATGGAGACACTCAACACATAAGGCTAAGTGGTATCAAAATAGATTTTTTTTTCACACCACATATACAAGATTACACACATGGACTATAATTAGGAGTAGGCCATATGGTATTTCAAGCCTGCTCCACCATTAAATAAAATCTTGGCTGATCTTGGGCTTCAACTATACATTTCCTGAGAGACTAAGTATTTGACATTTGATCCAGTTTAAATATCAATGATGCAACACCTGAAGATTCACAATCTTTTCAGTGAAAGTTCTCCTCATTTTAGTTCACAATGATCAATTCCTTAGCCGGAGACGACTCCATTCTGTTCCAGGTTCCCCAGGTGGAATAAACAACCTCTGTCTCAAGTCCCTTCAGCATTATATATACTTCAATTAAAATGGTTCTCAGTCCTCTAAATTCTGAACACTGGTCCAATTAAGTTGGCATCTCATCATAGGGCAACATGTTATCCCAGGGAACAGTCTACTAAACTTTAGCTGCACTGATTCTGATGCAAACAGAGCTTTTATGTCATTTAGAGACTTAACAATTGCTGAAAAGACCCCAGAAGTTGAAACTTGCATGATTCAGAATTAAGTTGCAAAAAAAAAACCAGACTTGAAGAAAGGGGCACCAATTTATGCAGCATGAGGGAAAGAGTATTGGTTGTTTAGGCCTTCTTTGGCAAGGAGGCGCAGTGGGAACAGTTAACTGTCAGTCTTAGTTCTCAGATTTATGCAGTATCTTCTGCTTGATCAAAGTGTTGTCATGGGAATGTAGCAATGATTGGCAGTCTCCATGACCCCCTTTTCTCAATGAGGAAGGTGCAATAAATGTATGAATTTCTCTTATATAAAACACATTTTTTGCATAACTATTTTTGAGAAATTTAGAGACCATGCAGTTTTAGATGTTGTCATGAGTAATCAGCCAAATTTAGCTGCAAGTTTAATAGTAAATGATCAATTTGTTTAATATGATCATCATGTGATCAAGTTCAGCATTATGTTTGAAACAGGGAAAAATAAAACAGCTACTAAGTTTCACTGATTCTGACTTTATTGGGACAAGACAACTGCTATAAATAAAAAAAAAACTATGTATGTTGGCAATATGGAACCAAAAACAGAAATAGCTGGAGACACTCCGGTCTGATAGCATCCAAAGAGAGAAAGCAGAGTCAACATTTGAGGTCTAGTGACCTTTCAGGATCCATCCTTTCTGAAGAAAAGTCACTGGGCCCAAGACATTGATTTGATTGTTCTGTCTCAGATGCTGCTATACCTGAGTTTCTCCAGCTGTTTCTGTTCTTGTAGTGACTGCTGCAATGTGGGAAATTTTAGCTACTGGTTAAAGAATAGACGTGGAGATTTTCAGTTAAGTAATGTGTTTTTGAAATTATCCACCAAAAGAATGCAGAAGAAAGCATAGATCCTGGTGAAATGGAAAGATGCAAAGAATCCAAAGTTATCAAAATGGAACTACACAAAGGGACTGTGAATAGAAACTTGTAAATGATATAAAATCACTATTTTTCTATGATATTAAGAAAAGGAAGATGGTCAGGACAATGTGATCCTGTTGACATCTGATGATAGTATTGACAACCTAAATGGTGGACAAACTGAATAATAACTTTGCAATATTTACAGCAGACAAGGAAGATGGCTTCCCAGCTTTTCATGGATATTAATACAGATTTAGGGGCAGTAACTCATCAAAATCAACATAAGCAAAATAAACAATGTTGAAGGAAATAATGACACTGGAGAAGTGAATCCTTAGAAATGTATAAAGGCAGTAGGAGTATACTTATGAGGGAAATAAGGAGGGCAAAAAGGGGACATGAGATAGCTTTGAGAAAGTGAGGACTGCAGATGCTGGAGATCAGAGCTGAAAAATGTGTTGCTGGAAAAGTGCAGCAGGTCAGGCAGCATCCAAGGAGCAGGAGAATCGATGTTTCGGGCTGAAGAAGGGCTTATGCCCGAAACGTCGATTCTCGTGCTCCTTGGATGCTGCCTGACCTGCTGCGCTTTTCCAGCAACACATTTTTCAGCATGAGATAGTTTTGGCAAATAGAGTTAAGGCGAATCCAAAGGGATTTTACAAATACATTAAGGGCAAAAGGGAGAGAATAGGGCCCCTCAAAGATCAACAAAGCAGCCTTTTTATGGAGCCGCAGGAGATGGGGGAGGTACTAAATGAGTATTTTGCATCATTGTTTACTGTGGAAGAGGACATGGAAGATATAGAATGTAGGGAGATAGATGATGACATTTTGAAAAATGTCCATATTACAGAGGAGCAAGTGCTGGATGTCTTGAAATACGTAAAAGTGGATAAATCCCCAGGATCTGATCGGGTGTACCCTGGAACTCTGTGGGAAGCCTGGGAAGTGATTGCTGGGCCCCTTGCTAAGATATTTGTTTCATTGGTAGTCACAGGTGAAGTGCTGAAAGACTGGAAGTTGGATAACATAATGCCACTGTTTAAGAAAGGTGGTAAGGACAAGCCAGGGAACTATTGACCTGTGAGCCTGACGTCGGTGGTGGGTAAGCTTTTGGAGGGAATTCTGAGGGACAGGATGTACATATATTTGGAAAGGCAAGGACTGATTAGGGATACCTACCACCCCACCAACCTCCATATATATCGTATCATCCGTCGTCATTTCTACCACCTCCAAACGGACCCCACCACCAGAGATATATTTCCCTCCCCTCCCCTATCAGCGTTCCCAAAAGACCACTCCCTCCGTGACTCCCTCGTCAGGTCCACACCCCTACCCAACCCAACCTCCACTCCCGGCACCTTCCCCTGCAACCACAAGAAATGCAAAACTTGCGACCACACCTTCCCCCCTTACTTCCTTCCAAGGCCCCAAGGGATCCTTCCATATCTGCCACAAATTCAACTGCACCTCCACACACATCATTTACTGCATCCGCTGCACCCGATGTGGCCTCCTCTATATTGGGGAGACAGGCCGCCTACTTGCAGAATGTTTCAGAGAACACCTCTGGGACACCCGGACCAACCAACCCAACCACCCCGTGGTTCAACACTTCAACTCCCCTCCTACTCCACCAAGGGCATGCAGGTCCTTGGACTCCTCCATCGCCAGACCATAGCAACACGACGGCTGGAGGAAGAGCGCCTCATCTTCCACCTAGGAACCCTCCAACCACAAGGGATGAACTCAGATTTCTCTAGTTTCCTCATTGTCTCAGTCCCCACCCTCGAACTCAGCGCCACCTTTCTAACCTGCAATCTTCTTCCTGACCTCTCCGCCCCACCCCCACTCCGGCCTACCACCCTCACCTTAACCTCCTTCCATCTATCGCATTTCCAATGCCGCCCCTCCTCCCTACTTTTTATCTTAGCCTGCTTGGCACACTTTCCTCATTCCTGAAGAAGGGCTCATGCCTGAAATGTCGATTCTCCTGCTCCTTGGATGCTGCCTGACCTGCTGCGCTTTTCCAGCAACACATTTTCAGCACTGAGTGGGGATAGTCAACATGACTTTGTGCGTGGGAAATCATGTCTCACAAACTTGATTGAGTTTTTTGAAGAATTAATAAAGAGGATTGATGAGGGCAGTGCTGTAGATATGTTCAACAGGGTTCCCCATGGGAGACTGGTTAGCAAAGTTAGATCTCATGGAATACAAGGAGAATTAGCCATTTGGATACAGAACTGGCTCAGAGAGTCGTGGCGGAGGGTTGATTTTCAGACTAGAGGCCTGTGACCAGTGGAGTGCTATGACCAGGATTTGTGCTGGGTCTACTACTTTCCATCATTTATATCAAGAGATATGGTTAGCAAGTTTGCTGATGACACCAAAATTGGATGTGTACTGGACAGTGAAAAAGGTTACGTCAGATTACAATGGGATCTTGACCGGATGGGCCAATGCACTGAGAAGTGCCAGATGGAGTTTAAGTTAGATAAATGTAAAGTGCTGCATTTTAGGAAAGCAAATTTTAGCAGAACTTATACACTTAATGATAAGGTCCTCAGGAGTGTTGCTGAACAAAGAGACCTTGGAGTGCAGGTTCATAGCTCCTTGAAAGCATGTAGACAAAATATAAAGAAGGTGTTTGGTATGCTTTCCTTTATTGGTCAGAGTATTGAATACAGGGGTTGGGAGGTCATGTTGCGGCTGTACAGGAGACTTGTTAGACCACTTGTGGAATATTGCATGCAATTCTGATCTCCTTCCTATCGGAAAGGTGTTGTGAAACGTGAAAGGGTTCAGAAAATATTTAGAAGGATGTTGCTGGGGTTGGAGGATTTGAGCTATAGGGAGGGGCTGTTTTCCCTGGAGTGCGGAGGCTGAGGGGTGACCTTATTGTGGTTTATAAAATGATGAAGGGCATGGATAGGATAAATAGATAAAGTCTTTACCCTGGGGTGGGGGGAGTCCAGAACTAGATGGCGTAGGTTTAGGGTGAGAGAGAAAAGATATGTAAGAGACTTTAGGGGCAACTTTTTCATGCAGAGGGTAGTGTATGGAATGAGCTGCCAGAGGGACTGGTGGAAGCTAGTAAATTGCATTATTTAAAGGGCATCTGGATGGGTACATGAATGGGAGGGGTTTGGAGGGATATGCTGGCCGGGACTAGATTGGGTTGAGCTATCTGGTCGGCATGGATAAGTTGGACCGAAGGTTTCCGTGCTGTACATCTCTATGACTCTATAATTCTGTAAGTGTCAGGAACCTGATTGTTTCCATACCAATAATCGAAAGGAAGTAGGTGAGGACCTTGCAGATTCCAAATTGTTAGAACGTAGGAAATGGCAAGGAAAGAGGCCATTGAATCCCTTACGTTTGTTCCACCATTAAATGAGATAATGGCTGATCTGTGGCCTAACTCCTTAGGCCTTTGGCCTATATCCCTTAATACCTTTGCTTAACAAAAAATGGGGTGGCACTGTGGCTCAGTGGTTAGCGCTGCTGCCTCACATTGCCAGGGACCCAGGTTTGTTTCCAGCCTTGGGCAGTTGTCTGTTTGGAGTTTGCACAGTCTCCCCGTATCTGCATGTGTTTCCTCCAGGTGCTGTGGCTTTGTCCCACAATCCAAAAATGTGCAGATTTAGTTGAATTGGCTCTGCAAAATTGTCCATTGTGTTCAGGGATGTGTAGGTTGGTACTTTCGTCAGTGGTAAATATAGAGTAGGGGGGAGTTGGTTTGGGTAGGTTACTCTTCAGAGGGTCAGTGTGGGCTTGTTGGGTCAAAGGGCCTGTTTACTCACTGTAGAGATTCTATCATTAGATTAGATTACTTAGTCCACACCGACCCGCCGAAGTGCAACCCACCCAGACCCATTCCCCTACATTTACTCCTTCACCTAACTCTACGGGCAATTTAGCATGGCCAATTCATCTAATCTGCACATTTTTTGGACTGTGGGAGGAAACTGGAGCACCCAGAGGAAACCCACGCAGACACGGGGAGAATGTGCAAACTCCACACCGAGAGTCGCCTGAGGCGGGAATTGAACCCGGGTGTCTGGCGCTGTGAGGCAGCAGTGCTAACCACTGTGCCACCGTGCCGCACAAATTCTATGATTCAAAAATGTGTCTTTCTCAGATTTAAAGTCAACAACTAATCCTGCATCTCCTGCTGTTTGTGGCAGTTCCAAACACCTACCTTTGTATGTAGAAGTGCTTTCTAACATCGCTCCTGAATGGTCTGGCTTTAATTTTCAAATTGTGCCCTCTAGGTCTAGAATCTCCAACCAGTAGAAATAGTCTATCTTTACCCTTTCTTTTCCTGTTAAAATCTTGAAGACTTCAATTGGATCACCATTTAACCTTTTAAATTCTTTTAAAAATAGGCCTAATTTGTTTAATCTCTCCTTATAACTTAACCTCTGAAGTCTTGGTATCATTACATGATATTCTGAAGTTATGATGGTTTGTGAATCATTCCTTCTAGATGACAAAAATGGTGTATATCCCTCCATTAGTTTAGAAATGAGTGAGAAGGAACTATAGACCAACTAGCCTAATATCTGTCCTCAGCACGCTACTGAAGTCAAATGTTAATGATTAGGCCACTAAGCACCAAATACTTGTAAGGGAAATTGATTTGAAGGTCATGCTGGGCAAATCTGATGAAAGCTTTTCAAGAACTGACCAAACTTGTGTGTCAATGGAGCTTTTTTGGAAGAAGTTTCAAAAGATGTTTGATAAAATCCCTCAGAAGGGAGTCTTTGTTTTCAGTTCCATGAGCTTCAACTTTAGCTATTGACCTGGTTAAGAAGAAACAGAGTAGGAGTATAATATACATGCTGTCTATCTGGTAGAGTGTAATAAGTAGCAAGATCTATTTGGGGCCTCATCTGTTCATTGTTTATTTATGTCTTAAGTGATTGTCTATCCTGTTATTAATTAAATTGCCAATGAGGGAAAGATGGTCAGCAAAGTGTAGATGGACATATAAAATTACAAAGTGTTGAAAGAATTAAATAATCTTCAAAAATTTAGGTGGATTTTATTGTGAATAAATGCACTGTCTTCCAACTTTGGAACTAAAAATTCTAGAAAGGGTTCTTTTTAAATGGTGAGAAGCTCGAAACCATGGTGTACTAAGATCGTCCAGATGTGTAGACACTTAAAATGAGTCACAAATATAATCAAAAAGGTTAATGGATTCTGATCTTTGTATTGAGACAATTAGAATATCAGGGAGTAAAAGTGAAGTTTCAGCTACTTATGGAAAAAGAAACCTTGTTGGACCACACCAAAAACATAGTGAGCCTTTCTGGGCTCCATACTATTGGAAGGATATAATGGTCTTGGAAAGAGTACAGAATAGATTTACGGGAATACATTAGCTTCAGGAATAAGTTGCACATGAAGACTACATAAAATGATATTCCTTGAAATTTGGAAGGTAGATGATGATTTGCTTAAGATCTCAGAAATATGAAGGACAAAAGGTGAATGAAGAGACATCCAATACTTCAGAGAATTCAAGACAAAGAAGAATATTCTTAAAAATAAAGAGCCAACCCTTTTTGGATTAAAATTAGGAAGTGTTTCTTCACGCAAAGGTTGATAGGAGTCTGAAACTCATTAATGCTAGATTAATTGTCGATTTTACAAACGAGATTGATAGATCTTCCATGGGAAGCTGTGTCTGGGCAAATGACACGGAGGTAGGCAATACAAATGAGGTAAAGACACTCTGAAAGCAGTCTTTCAAACTTTTGTACTGAAGGTCATCTGTCGTTTTGGAAACACTGGTTCAACTATCCCATCTAAAGGTATACAATGGAATTTCATTCAGAATAGTTTGAAGACCATCTATGGCAAATGTGTACAGCATTGAATATACTTCAAAACAGATCTAAGGTGGTGTTGCTGGGATGGGGGGGCATGTCGAAACACCAACAATCCATAGGAATCATTACATCAGATACTTCAGTCATGAAAGGATATATAGAGAAGATGCCAAGCTATTTGATACTCTGGGACTCAATTGCATAGCTGTTGGTAGGCAGAAGGCCTTTGTCACTGACAACTGGTCACCACTCCACAGACCAATCAGCTACTTGTTGCCAGCTGAATCTCACTTTGCGCACACCCTTTTGGTGCCGGATCATCTGCCACTCAACATCTCCACTGATTGAACAAGTACCAGTGTGAACAGTGCACTCAAAAAGTATGGTTATGGTTAACTTGCAGTAATTCCTTGTTCTTTTTTTCCCCATTCATTTCATCATTGAAAACACAAAAGAATGGAAGTCACAGTCTTTCCAAATCTTTTCAATAACTACAAGCACAATGATGAGAAACTATTCTTTTTGTTATCAATTTGTACATTAAGATACTGAGGGGAATATTCCCTTTTTGTACTTAAACTAAATCACATTCTTCACAGAATTACAATCCTTATCACAGTCCTTTGTTGCTCTCACCTTTCAATCGATTCTATATGACCTTTTGCTGAGTAGAAATTTGAAGTAATTGTCTCCCGATGCTTTCTTTGGTTTTTCATAAGTTTCTCAGATCCATCCTTAGCAGTAATGATTGTTCTGTTACCTGTTCTCAACAGAAGGTTCCCTCTATTCTCTTTCCCCACGACACTGTGAAACATGTTAACCATCTATCCAGTAGAAATTATTTATCCTCGATACGTGCATATGAGTTAGCAGTAGGAGTAGGCTATTTTGGATGTTAAACTTACACTACAATTTAATTGATCCTATGACCCTTCATTTTAGAAGTAAATAGGAAGTTTGCAGCACAGCTCTTTCCACTCTGTCTCCGAAAAACCCAGAAATGTGTTATTTTTATGAGTCTAATTGTAAATTCAGACTGCTGCCATTGTTGCCACACTTAAGTACCTTACACCTACTCCTCAGTTAAACAGTCTTGCTTTCATCTCTAACAATCAAGTCAAGCAGATTTCAAAACAGGCCAAATGACACCTTTCATTTCACCTATTTTTTCTGCTGTTTATGGGATACAAATACTACATTGGAAACTAATATGCCCCAGGCTTGCCATTGTCATGTGATCTCTTCCATGCAGCACTGACTGGTGGCATCCATCTTAGTTCAATTTTAAAACAGGAAGCTGGTTAGTTTGTACTGCAAGAATGTAATGTGGTGTCAGAGTAAAGCTGAGATTGAATGTTGAAAAGCTGTTTGGAAGTCCAGCTTCTGAAAGACAGGCAATGACCATAGCTTAAAAGCTGCGAAAAGCCACTGAAAGCGAGTGAAGAAACAAGCTAGAGCTGAATTGACTGGGTAAGATATAATGGCTGTAACCTTTCCTTTCCTGCCTCAGTTGAAATGAAAGATGATATGAAACAGAACTGGCAATTTTACTGTCCCCTATGACAAAACTGCAAAAGCTCAACAGATTTAAATAATTTTTCAGAGTACTTACAAGTAGTTGCATCTTTATCAGCATTGAGGAAAGACTGTTTCAAAATGTACTGCAGAAATTCACCAAGGCTCCTTCAATAGCTCTTTGCAAACCCACACAGCTTCTATTATCATCCAGAAAGACCAGGGCAGCAGATACATGGAAACACCACCAAGTTCCCCTTTAAGCCACCCTCAGCCTGTCATGGAAATGTCACTATTTCTTCAATATTGCTGGGTCAATGTCCTAGGAATCCTTTCTAACAACATTGGGAGTCTACCTACATCAAATGGACTGCAGAGATTCAAGAAGGCAACTCACCACAACCTTCTTGATGCACCTAAGGATTGGCAATAAACACTGTCTTAGTCAGCAATGCCAACATCCCATGAATGAATAATTTTTAAAAAAACATACAATGTCAGATGAACACAGTGCCATGCAGCATCATGCTCTTCACAGACCTGTACAAAATGGATCAACGTGATCATCCGAATGTGAAGCCTTGAAAAGTATGAAGCTAAATTATTACATCATGCATATGCTGAGAACAGATTATGCTGAGCGAATGAAGGAATGATAGGAATGAAGATCACAGATGGCAAACAATCTATCAGATGCAACTTTCAAAGTAAAACAAGATGTGGAGATGAAACTATGTCTCAAGATCATCAAATGCACCGGTGGTCATAAGGACAGATTTGGTATACAAAGATGGATTGACAGCTCAAGATGGCATATTGTACAAAGGATATAGAGTCATTATCCTTGAAGAGTTGACAGGAAAATGTTAAAGTGCATCATGCAAACCATAAAATAAGTGAGTTGAGTCCAAGGAAGATAGTAAGTGCTCAACTGGCCAAACCTAAATCATGCAATCAGACGCCACATCAGCCAGTACTTGGAATGAGTACCAGACTAAACAAGCGAGAGAACCTCTGATGACACACACATCCCAGACAAACCACAGTGATGTTGAGAGTGATTCTTGCAGGAACTGATTATTGTGTCACAGTAGACTACTCATCTGACTGATGTGAGGTAGGTCAACTGACATTAATGACTCCTTGTGTGGTTGTAGGAGGCCTGAAAGCACACTTTAGTAATTACTGAACTCCAAGTATTGTGATGAGTGGCAGTGGCCGTCAGTTTTCAAATGAAGAATTCACCAGCTTTCTAAAGGTTTGGGAGATTCAGCGTCATACAACACCTCCATATTATCTCTTGTCAAATTGAACGGCTGAGGGGACAGTGAAAAGTGGCAAAAGTATGATCAAGAAATTGGGAAGATTAGTTTAAAATCATCCTTGAGTGGAGAAGAATACTAACTGAAGGCATGGAAAGTAGTCCAATAGAAATACTAATGTCACACCAAACCCAATCTCCTCTTCCAATAGCAAAAAAAAGCTATTGAAATTGGAGATATCATAAGTGACAGAATCAACATGAAATGTTAGAAAGATATGCAAAAGAGAAAATGCTGGAAAATCTCAGCAAGTCAGGCAGCATCTGTAAGGAGAGAAAAGAGCTGATCTTTCTAGTCTAACTGACCCTTTGTCAAAGCTTTGACAAAGGGTCAGTTAGACTCAAAATGTCAGCTCTTTTCTCTCCTTACAGATCCTGCCAGACCTGCTGAGATTTTCTCTTTTGGTTCCAGATTCCAGCATCGGCAGTAATTTGCTTTTATTTTATGATTTTGACCAGGCTGCCAAACTATTGCCAGAGATGAGTTTTGGAGAGCCAGTCAGAATACAAATCTTCAACACGCTCAACAAAAGTCAACCCAAATGACAAATTGGAATATGCTTTGAGTCATTGTCACCTAAATCATGCACAATGCAAACGAATGACAATGTACCATTACAACTCTAGGCTGGGCACAATGCACAGCAGAAGCTGTACCTCTACTCCAGGTCCTCATGTGAGGTAGGCCAACTGACTTTAATCAGATGTGATTTTTAAGTTTGTCTACCCCAGTCCAACACTGGCACCTCCACATCATTTATATTCTGAGCTAGTTTACTCTCATCATCTATTTTTCTTTTCTTTATAGTTTTTTTTCGTGCTTTTCTGTTAACCTTTAATGTTTTCCCAATCTTCTAATTTCCCACTGATCTTTGCCACTTTGAATGCCTTCTCTTTTAATTTGATAGCCTCCCTTATTTCCTTAGACACCCATGGCAGATTACCCCTTTTCCTACAGTCCTTCCTTTTCACTGTGTATACTTTTTCTGAGCAGTTTGAAAAATTGCTTTGAAAGTCCTCCACTGTTCATCAACTGTCCCACTATAAAGTCTTTGCTTTCAGTTTACTTTAGCCAACTCCTCCTTCATCCTATTGTCATCTCCTTTGTTTAAGCACAGGATCTTGGTATTGAATTTTATCTTTTCATTTTCCATCTGTATTCTAAATTCAACCATACTGTGATTGCTCCTTCCAAGAGGATCCCTAACTATGAGATAATTAATAATACCTATTTCATTACAAAGTACCAGATCTAGGATAGCTTGCTCCCTTGTCGGTTCATTACATACTGTTCAAGAAAACTATTGCGGATGCATTCAATGAACCCCTCCTCTAGGTGTCCTGGTTCAACCAATCAACATGAGATCAAAATCCTGCATGATAATTGCTGTTCCATTTTTATAGGCACTACTTATTTCTTTGGTTATTGCCCACCCCAATGTGATATTGTTATTTGGTAGCCTATAGATTATGCCCATCAGTGACTTTTTCTTCTTAGAATTTCTAATTTCCACACAAATGGATTCAACCTTATTCTCCATAGACCTATATCACATCCCACCACCATCCTGATGCCATCTTTAAATATCAGAGCTCCACAACCTCCCTTATCTTCCTGTCGGTTATTCCAAATAGTCTGATAACTCTGGATATTTAACTCCCAGTTGTGTCCATCCTGCAACCATGTTTTGGTGAAGGCTACTAAATCATACTCATTCGTGATGATTTGTGCCGTTAATTCATCTACCTTGTTTCAAATGTTATGAGCATTTAGATAAAGTGCCTTTATGCGAGTTTTTATACCCTCTTTATAAATTCTAACATCTCTCTGAGGAACTCATCAACAGGAAATAATGTCACTTGTCACGTGATAAGGTAGTTGAAATATGTTATCTGACCGAGCAAGACATACTAGCAAGAAAAGACCAATTTTTCTTGAATGGTTGGTAAATTTGGTTTGAAAGATAAAATGAAACATAGAAAATAACCAATGAGGAAGAAATGTCACGGTAACTGGAAGCATGAAATTCATGGATACTCACAAAAAACACAACAATCATTGTGTTCATCAAAATACATAATCCAGCTTCTTGTGATGGCCTGGTAAGATTGTCAGTTTTGAAAGAACCGATGTTGTAGTCTCTATGGCAAAGTGTGTGGAATTGCTTTTCACCTCAATGACATAAATTAATTGTGTATTCAAGTGTTAACATGTTTTTCTCTTCTTACATAAGAACAAAACTCATGAACAGCTGATAGTACTGATGTAGCAATTCCTTGTAAGGACACATTGGTTTCAACGTTTTTAGGCACTTTTAACAAATCAAGACACCCCTTAACCGTACCATCTTTTCTGGGTTTGGGGAGCAGGGAGATGTTGAGCAAAGGTATAACTTCTACAAAATTCCCAGTGAAGCTTCCAGAATGGGTCAGATAATTTTTGAACATTTAAAAAAAAAATTAGTAGACTCAAATTCTGTTCAACTGTACAGTTTAAAAAAAAATTGAGTATTTCAGAAGAACAAGATTGACCGAATACCATGAGATGATGAAATAGTGATTACTAATAGAATGTTTAATTTTCTCACAAGACATCTATAAGGGTTCTGAGATTTTCTAACAACATACCACACATCTGAATCTGGTTTCTATGATACATTGAAGAGTAGTTTCAACCTGTTTCAGGGAATGTTGCAACGTGAAGAAAATTTCAGGCACTTGTAGCTTTGTTCGTTAATTTATCATTTAGTTTTACTTTTAAAATCATACATACCAAGACAATTGCAGTTCAGTTCTCATCTTTGCCAAATGAGTTGATCTTGGGCCATGTGCTTTACACTTGACATCAGTATCTTTAAGTTACTGATGAGGAAAAGAAGCAGCCAGAGATTTCATGGTTGATTGTTATCTAGCAGCTCTTGTTCACTGTACGTATGTGGGTTTTTTGTTGTTAGGCTCATGGGTAAAGAGTTATTTCATGGTGAAGCCATGGGAAAGTCAGCATGGTGCTATCTCCTACATCAGTTGCTTGAGATGAAAGGAAGAATGCAAGGATTAGTGCAGAGAAGAACAAAAAATGTTAATTTCTGCGGGTGCACGACAGCTGGAGTCAAATAACATGTTATTTTCCTTAAATAGTTGGGCATGGTTAATTCTGCTGAAGAGCCTTCTTGAAATCCAAACATTTCCTTTGACTGAATCAGTGCTTAATAACACCCTATGTTTGGTCTATACCAATTGAATTAATTTGAATTCTCTAAATGGTCTTAACTTGTGTTTCTTCATGTATCATCTAAATTATTGTTTTGTGTTTGATGCGTACAACACTTTTCTGTTTTCTTTCCACATGAAAATGCAACCTGAAATTAAACAGGAGAAAATAGTTATTACTGATTCTGATGGAATCTGAGTAAGATTTTAACAATAGTTTTCTCACACAAGCCAACTGAGGAAACTTTCAAGTGAAATGATCACTTGTATATCAAGGCAAAATAATAAATTAGAGTTCAGAGTACAGGAACTCATGTATTATTTTAAAATATAGCTGATTGCTCAGAAAACTAAAGAGGCTGCACAGATACAATGTGTCAAATAACCCTTTTTAGTGCTGTTTTCAATTCTACTTAATGTTCTTTTGCATGAAAACATTATTTACTCTTTGTGGGAATGCTTAATTGATACCCTAATCATTTCTTAATTGAATGTTTCTTTTTGATTTTGTTCCATTGTCTGTCCGTCAATTTTCTTTCCAATTTATCCACGCTACTCCCTCATTATTGAAATTTGTTCTTTATAGTCTATTCTTCCATGTTTCTGTTTTTCAGTAGTTGTACTGCAGATGTTGGAAATCTGAAACAAGAACAAAAAAAAAACCTGGAGAAACTTAGCAAGAAAATTTGCTTCTGTGGAGGGATTCAGTGAAGGAATAAAGATTGTTTCAAAATGAGGCATGGATTGTCACATTAAAATAAAATTTTTGCATGCAGCATCATGGTGTAAAGAAAGAAACAAAATGAAGAAAAAGCAGCAAAATTTGGACATCTCATTTCAATGTCATATTTAGTCAGCCAAGAATGCATAATAAGTTTAGGCTGAAAGCCCAGAAATCCATTCTCTGTTGAAACACCTGAATCCCTGCTTGAAAGACAGTGATCTCTTTGCTGTCAATTTGCAATGACCTTTTTCACAAGTTTAAGTGACTTGCACATTCTATTATTGCAACTTGAAAGGATCTGGATCATTGACATTTTTATTGTAGTAAAAATAATATAAAATTCTTACAGGACTAGACAGGGTAAATGCAGGAAAGATATTCCCAATGATTGGGCAGTCCAAAACCAATAGTCACACTTTAAGGTTATGGGGTACGCCATTTAAGACTGAGATGAGGAGAATTTCTTTCACGCAGTGAGTGGTGAGCTTGTGGAATTTTCTGCCACAGGAAGCTGCTGTTTTCTGGAAGGCGTTGTATTTCGTTCTTGGGGCTAAATGGGTCAAGAATATGAGGAGAAAGTGGGAACAGTGTACTAAATTGGATGATTAGCCATGACCATATTGAATGTTGGACCAGGCATGAAAGGCTGAATGGCCTACTCCTATTTCTATTTTCTATGTTTCTATCTTTTTATACAAATAGAAAATAATTAATTATTTTTAAAGAAGTAAACTACTCTCACAGTCATGTTGATTGCTTCAATTACTGTCGGTGTATTGAGTGGACAATGAAGTGCCATAGTGTGGCATGAAAGACCTGCAAGCCCATCAGAGGGGTATAGTTCAGAATGGTTCATGAGGGTAGACAGGCATAGTTTGGTACAGAGAGTATGATCGTATAAGAGGTGTGATCATACTTTGATATGTTTGTAACTTAATATGGGGACATGAGGACATTTTTGAATTTGCCTTTAAAAACTTTCTCTAATACAGACTGAATCATGACTCCTCTAGGGCACCACGAACCATAAGTCCTTTCGAAGCTGGCTTAACTCCATGAAAATTGCAGAGGTGAAAGACATGCCTATCTCTGCATGGAACTGGCCAGGTTGTGGATGCAGGGTGCAGGTTCACAATCCAAATCAGCCTGCACCATTAAAAGGTCCTCATGAAAGTCAGCAAACTTGGGAATTGAGTTCCTAAATTCGGGATTCAGGACCTAATCATCATTTTTAAAGGCCTCCTGAATCATTCCAACTTGGTGAAAATCCTGGCTGTAAAATATGTTTCTTTGCACTGATGCAACCTGACCCACTGAGTTTCTTCAGATTATTTGTTCTTATTTCTAACAACTTTGTCATATTTCACTATTTATAACAATTGTGACAATCCAGTCCTGAATCTTTATCAAACATAGACCTTTCCTTGGTGAATAAAAACTATACTGATCTAGAAAGCAATTCAGAATACATGCATAAACTCCACTCCTGTTTTGCAAATTTAACCTACTCTATCTTTACAGAATTAAAGTCTTGCAATATTGTGGCTCCATCCTTTGAGCAATTTATTTCTTACTTATCTGCATATCTCTTCCCCTATTTGCTTCGCAGTCTGCTTTAACAGTCCCCTTCTAATTGCTTAATGCTAATCAAATAGATTAATCTCTTTCGATTTGTCTCAGCATCATATTTTGGTGCTACATGGAGTCTTTCTTTAATGTTGCTAATCTTTTTCCCTACTTTATTTTTGAGGCTGAGAAAATTCAGCTCTAAATCCTGCATGAAATTTACTAATTTCTGCTATTATTTCACGACTTTCCATAATAACATGTGGCAATAGTTCACAAATTAAATGTCTGAGGCTTCATTATACTTATAGAAACCTACCTGTTCACCTAACATTGAATCCAATGTCGCAGAAATTTGGAAGTTGTCCTCCAATACTGTCTTCCTAGCCACAAAGCTAACTTTGCTAACCTTACCAATCTTATATTAATTGAAGAATGTCATCAGGACTGATAAAAAAAATTACTATCCTTGGTGTCATGCTCTTCCATTTACTGCCTCACTTCTGAAAATCCCTCTAGCAGGACTTTAATTCTGTACCTTGCTATGCCATTAGTTCCAATGATAATTAGTTTTTGTCAACTTCCTTTTCCTTAGTGAATTTTTAGTATTGCTGTCACATATAGCCCTGGTATCAGGATCCTCGCCAGCACTTCAAAAGGACTTGGTTTCGAATGTCTTTGCAATAGTACTGTATGATGGCTATTTATGTGTCTATACCAGAGTAAGGGTTTACCTTTCCAATTGCTGTGTCATGTCTTTTTTGTGCTCTGCAAAGATTTCATAATAGTCCTTTTATGTTCTTCTGGATATTGTCTCTGAAAGTACTTTCATAAATCTTTTCAGCGGCCTCTCTAAAGTCTTCACAACCAGCCTCCGTGTGTATTGCCCGGAATTGGACTTTAATTTTGCTGCGGCTGGAGTATAAAGGTGTTTTATAAAGGAGTGTTTTATAAAGGTTCATTTTAACTTCTATATCTCTGCATTCTATGCCTATATAACCTGATCCCAGATGCCACTCTAACCATTTTCTCAATCTAACCTGCCACCTTCATTTATACGAATAGGTTCTCTATACATTGCTACCTGTGTGCATTAGTGGTAGAGTGAGTGAATATTGGAGGGGGTGGATGGATGCCAATGAAGTGAGATCGAGTCATGGAGTCATAGAGATGTACAGCATGGAACCAGACCCTTTGGTCCAACTCATCCACGCCGACCAGATATCCCAAGCCAATCTAGTCTCACCTGCCAGCACCCAGCCCATATCCCTCCAAACTTTATTTTTTAGAAAATGTATCTTATAGTCTATACTGCATCTGTGGTATGAAAATATATCTCCCAAAATGTATCACTTCTCACACTGAATTAAGTTTCACCAATCATGGCCCATTCTTGGCAGAGGTGATTCCCTGGATTTTGAAATCTCTAATGGATTATGACCCTGAATCTGTAAGTCTTCGAAAGATTTCCCAGCTCACTTGATATTAGAGATCTTCAGGAGTTCTGACTGTTTGACCTGAATAGCTACACAAGTAGAGTTAGAGGAATTAAAACCTACTGTAACTCCCGAATGAATATTAAACTGACCTATCTCATCACCAATGCCTGATTCCAAACTCCATGGACACCTGACCACCATCTGTCTCAACTGGACCTGGCCCAACTTCATGCACTCTGGACCCAAACCCCAGACCCAGTAAAATCTCTGACCCCAAACTGATTCCTGACTACCACTGATGATCTCCCAGACCCACAAAATGTTGCTGGATACAATCTGACCACTAAAGCAACACCAACCTGACCTTCTTTGATTTCCCATTGAACCAGCATGACCTGATGGGTTTCCACCACACTATACAAAGACCATGCCTCTGACCCTCTATTCCTGATGAAGGGCTTTTGCCCGTAATATCGATTTTCCTCTTCCTCGGATGCTGCCTGACCTGCTGCGCACTTCCAGCACCAGTCTAATCTAGACTCTGGTTTCCAGTATCTGTAGTCCTTGTTTTTACCCATGCCTCTGATCATACTGCCTTGATAGCCCCAACTTCCCCTCCAATCTATCTGTACTCCTAAGGGTCCCTGAGCACTCATCCATTTACCTGCTACACTACTCCCTCACCACCAGACATTCTACTCCTCACCGACACTGATACCAGATATCTATCTTTCCTGGAATGACCATTTGGTAAAATGAGGTGGAAATTAGATATGAGGAATGTTATAGGTTCTGGATGTAGGTTTGCTCACTGAGCTGGAAGAGGCTTTGTCCGGAGGCTCACTGAAGATCATACCTAGTATGGTGATGAAACGTCTGAAAATGAACCTTCCAACTCAGCGAGCAAACCTACATCCAGAACCTCGAGCTGAGCTACAAATCTTCTCAAAACTCGCTAATGCTATAGGTGCATGGTAGGTGATTAAATGATGCAATCATGCTCAGGAAAGTGAGGAATCTCATTAAGCCTTGTAGCAAAAAGAAGTCAAAAACCTCAACTCAATTCTGTCTTAACCAAAATAGACCATTAGATCCAACCCAGGGTTTCAAACCCTGATTGGACAATCCATGCCCAACTCTCATCAGCTTGCTTATGTCCCCTGTAACTATCCAACTCATAGTTCACAATACTTCCACATTTGTTTCATTTACAAATTGTGAAATTATATCCAGTGCACCCAACTTTACATAATTGGGATTTCAAGAAAAATATTGATCTTAACACTAATCCCTGGGGTACCATGCAATCTACTTTCCTTTAGCCCCAAAAACAAACTTGCTGCTACTCTGTTTTCTGTAAGTGAACCAACTTCAGATTTATGCCACCACCATCCCATTTATTCCATGGGTTTATCATCATTGGCAACCTATCCTGTTGCTCTTTACGAAATGTGGTTTGGAAATCCATGTGACCACACTAAATGTGACTCCATCATCTGTCCTTGATTGAGCAAATAACTGACAAAATCAGTTCTTGATATTCTGCAGGTTTACTAAAGATTTGTGTGAATCTCTCTCTTCAAGCTTTTTTCTCTTGATTCGCAATGTTCTGTTGCCATTTGATCAACTTTATTTCGGTCCCTTTTGGCTTTTGAAATGATTAGAGATAATCGCACTTGGTTTTCAATTGTCCTGGAATTTTTAACTTGATAGCTAAGCAAATGGCATGTAGAAGATATAATTTACTTGGGAGGACCATAATACTGAAGCTTTATGCGAAATCTAGTAATATCTTGTAGCAAATAGGGCAATTACAATTTGCAGACATAGGCAAAATGGAGGCTCACACAAAGTAAATTTATATCTGCTGTATCAGTAATAGATTGTGCTAACCATAATGAAACAACACATGGGAAAACCATGCATTGGTAGCATTTTGTCTCTGAGGCAAAGGTCATGGATTCGAGTTGGTCATTTGCTTCGTAAAGTAAATACTCCTTTGTATCTAAAGCATTTTAAAATGTGGCTACCAGTATCTTGCATCTAAAGAGATCTTTCCAGCACTGATGAACTCTAATTTTTTGATCATACTCTCTCACCTTTCTTAAATTGTGGTGTTTAACATTTGATATTGTTCAGTCTAAAAGAACAGCAACAGAGTAAACAGCTTTGGAAGATTTTGGCTAAAGTATTAGAAATTTCCTCAAGTTTTGGCAATTTACTAAATGTTAATGTCGCTTATATTTTCAAGAATTGTTTTCTTATGTTCATTTTAGTTAATTCCAATCCTTTATTCATTGCCAGTTTTCAAAATGTATACATTACAAACATATGTATATTATATATATATGTACGGACATTGCATCTTTAATATAACAAAATATCACAAGCATATATTCCAGATTAGACAGGGTAAATACCTCATTGCTGGAAACTGTTTTTTAATTTATAAAAACTATAGTATGTATATCACTTGACACCTCTCATACCTTGTATCAGATGTCTCTTTAGTTATTTATCCTGTTTTAATTCAAAAGAACTCACTGTCTCCATTTAAAATTTTCACCAGTAGCTGCATGCTGCAAGCATACAAGCACTGCTTGAATATAGATGTCAGGATGAACATCTGATAGGCTGTAATTGTTCCACAGCTGAGTAGGCTCCACAATTAAAATAAGAGTACTTGCTTGAAGATGTGGCCACATTCATGAGTTCCTGGAGGGGGCTAATATTCCCAATGAATAATAATTGTGTGAATCATCTGAATAAAGCCACTGAGAGTTAAATAAAAATTGGAAGGGAAGGAAAATGTATATTGACAAAAAATGATGTATCATGAGAACAATACGACTAAAGTGGTTCTTTCTGGCATTTATAGTTAATAATAGCAACTGACATAATATTTATCTTCACTGTTTTTATCATCATTTTCTATCTAGCTGTCAAGGAGGTATGCAGTAATAATTATATACCTATCTTTTTGGAATTTCTTCTTTTGCTTTATTTGACGTGTTTGTGTATTGTTTCACTTCTTTTCTGGATTAGCTGGTGACATCAGTGAGTACAGACAGTGCAGTGAGCTTGGGGCAATCATGGCAAGGAAGTTGCCATGGTTACAACTGGCACAAATTGATGGTGAGAGAGTGTACACAGCTGCCTGATTTTCAGACTGCTTGTAATCCAGAAATACATCTGGTTGTATTATGTTATAGATATGGAGTAAATTCAGTATTTCCAAAGTTTAAGATGACAAATACTATATGCAGTTTTTGGCAATACGAAAAAGGTAACCTGCAGCTGATTTGACAGTGCAAAGCCAACTAGTTAGAAAAGTCCTATCTTAATTATAAATACTCAAATCAAAGTGGTCATTAAATCACATATTAGATAAAATACACTATCCCCATATGGACGTTTCTCAAAATTGTATATTATTGTATTGTACCATGCACCAGAAAACACCCATGGTCCTCAGAATGCAGAAAGGAACTGGAGAAATACACATTGGTGCCCAGATTCATTTTATTTTAGCTATTTATTTTGCTAATTCCACCTATTGTAAAAGGTAATGATTCTGAAAGAATTGTTGTTAAAGTTACATTAAGCTCCACTCAATCTGATGATGTCACACAGTCTTTGGTTGAAGAATCAGGCAGTCTTGAACAAAATCTTGATGGGGTCAGAACGGTTATCTCTGTCTAAGTAACTTAAGTAAGTGTAACTTGGGCTTACTGCTATGATGCAAAACTCTACATCTTGTTGTAGAGTGTTCTTGTGAAGACTCATCAATGGTTTATCCTCTATCATTAATAATTATCCTAATAATTAGACTCAACACTGAAGGGAGAACTATCATTGGGGACCTGGGTGGAGGATGTTGTACACTGTGGTCCCACACAACTGTAGATTGAGTCAGTTCACAGACTCACAAGATATCTGGAATTTTTTGCTGCTCAAGGAATCCATGGGACATATGCAGATTATTATAGGTCTTAAACCTCTTTAATTATCTAAAGTAGCTGCTTCTAAATGTTTGGTTATAGTTTCAGTCCTTCACATTGAACTTTGGTCACCTGGTGCTGAGAGGGACAGGAAGATTGGAGGACTATATGTCAACCACTCCGCACCCAGCATGTCACTTCAAAAAAAATTGAAAAAAATTAATAATTGAGTTTCTGCTGTGCAAAATTGATAACTTTCCAAAAATTGTCAGGGAACTTGAAATGCAATCTTACTTCTGTTGTGTGAAAGATGGAATACCATGAAGTTAATGAATCCTTTTACTTCAAAATAATTCTGTAAGTCTTTGTGTAAGTATTTTTTCGCATGTATGCAAAATTCAAGATTTTCTCAAATACAAACTAACAGTTCAGTTTCTTCAATTTTGGCATGTTCTGCAACAACCAATTTTATTTTATGTACCATTACTGGCTGAACCTTTAGCAACCAAGGTTGAAGCTCTGGAATAAGCTTATCTCAATGTTCTAATCAATGTTTATTTTACAAGCAGAGAAAGAACAAATGCATAATCAATCTCATGAATCTTCTCTGCGTAGCCTCCAATGTCAGTATATCTGCTCTTAGATGAGGGGACAAAAACTGTTTACAGTATTCTAGGTGACGTCCAACGAGTGCCATGTTTGGTCTTAACAGGACAACTTATTTTATATGCCATTCCCTTTGAAATAAAGAACAATATTCCATTTGCCTTCCCCAATTCCTGCTGAACATGTTTGCTAGCTTTTTGTGATTTATGCACAATGACTCCAAAATCCCTCTTTGCTGCGGCTTTTTGAAGTCTTTCTCATTTTAAGTAATATTCACCCCGTCTACTCTTTCTGTCAAAGTGCATAAACTCAAATTTTCCCACATTATATTCAATTTGCCAGTATTTTGCCCATTCACTTAAACCTGTCCGCACCTCTTTGTAGAATCTTTCTGTCATCTTCATCACTTGCCTATGCACCTTTTTCTTATTCACAAACTTAGCAATGTTGCACTCACTTAAGTCATCTGTCACTAATGTAATTTATACATAATAGTGACTTTGTACTGATTTTTGTAGCACTCTGCTAGTTACAAATTGCCATTCTGAAAATGATACCTTTATTCCAATTCTCTGCCTTTTGTTGATTTAGCTCATTCTCTACTCATCTGAATATACTACCTTCAATACCATGAGATATTATCTTATTAGGAGAAAGTGAGGACTGCAGATGCTGGAGAGCAGGAGAATCAACGTTTCGGGCATGAGCCTTTCTCAGGAACCTGAAGAAGGGCTCATGCCTGAAACGTTGATTCTCCTGCTCCTTGGATGCTGCCTGACCTGCGCTTTTCCAGCAACACATTTTCAGATATTATCTTATTATGTAGCCTCGCCTGTCATACCTTATTGAATGCTTTTTGGAAATCCAAATATGTTGTATATATTGGTTCTCCTTTATCTATTCCGCTTGTTACCTCCTCAAACTAACCTTGTTACCTCCTCAAAATAACCTTTTCAGGCAAGCTTTCTCCTTCATGAATCCATATTATTTCTGCTTAATTAGGTTATGTATTTCTGAATGCGCTGCTCTTGCACCTTTTATAATAGACTCCAAAATTTCCCCACTGACAGATGTAATTGTAGTGCAAACTGAATCAATATCAAATTCCTTTTTTTTTCCATTTTCTATTGCTTTCACCTGTTCCACCCACCAAAACCTGACTGAGAGGACAGACAGGTGCCTCGTTCCAAACTTCAAGGATTGGTTTCATTTGTATTCAGTTATAATTCACAGAATCACAGAATGTTATGGTGCAAAAGGAGGCCATTCAGCCCATTCTATGTGCACCTGCACTTCAACTAAGTTATATGATTAACACCATTCTCCTTTCCCCACCTTTCCCATACCTTGTAATGTTAATTCTATTTAGATAATCATCTAACACAGCCATGAATACCTTGGTTGAACCTCCACCATATTCCAAGAAAGTGCATTCCAGACTCTGACTGCTCATTATGTGAATAGATTTTCTCACATTACACTTGATTATTTTTGCACATTATTTTAAAACTGTCCCCTCTTGTTCTCAATTTTTTTTCATGAACAGGATCAATTTCCCCTATGAAATCTATTGAGACTTTTAATTATTTTGAATACTTTGAAAAATATCCACTACCTAACTCCTCTCCAAGGAAAATATTCCCAATTTCTCCAATCTATTTTCATAATTGAAAATTTTCATTCCTGCAACCATTCTCATAAATGATGTCTATGCTTCCTCCAATGTCTTTCCTGAATTGTGGTGTGCAGACTGTACCCAATACTTCACCTGAGGTCGAAATAATGTCTCGTACTTGATCACCATAATGGACCTATTAAAGTTAAAATATTGGCCTGGGGAATGAAACCCAGGTGGCTTTCTGTGGCTGACTAAGAAACAAATCCAAATGCAATGTGGTGAAGCCAAACTTTGGTACTACCACATCTCTAAATTCACCTAGAGTTCCAATGGTTTGCTTATTGATCATTCCAGTACATTATGTAAGAGATTTGTGTGGTTTAGGTGTGTATTTGCATGAAAAAGGATATACATATTGTGGTTTTTTATAAGGAAACAACTGGTGTTACTTTTTGTTTTCTCCTTTTATTTGCATTATTTTAGGAGTTCTACCAGTCTCCTTTACAGAAGAGATAATGGGAAGTCCCATAGCATTGCCAGGCTGAGACATGGCAGAGACATGATTAATGTCTTTTTTTGGTAGATTATAATACGAAAGATTAGAACTTCATATTTATATTGTTCATGACTTAAAATCTCACAGCTTGAATTGGGCCCTCTTGTGGCACAGAAGTAGTGTCCCTACCCCTGAACCTGGTTCAAGTCCCACCTGCTCCAGAGGTCTGTAATAACATTTCTGAACAGGTTGATTAGATAAATAGTTTAGTCCAATCCTTCCATCACAATGAAACTTGGGCATTGAGGGTTAATTTATTAAAGCATGCTGCAGATAATTCTTTTCTGCTTCCCTGGAAAACAGGGATTGGGTACTTCTGATTCAAGTATTTAAATGTTAAATAGATGTGAAACTGTGAAAATGGAATTGAAGTGCTGATCAGTTATGATCTATGCATTGGCAGACCAGGCTTGATGAGTTGAATACCATCTGCCTCCACTTAATGCTTCTATAAAAGCTTTGACAACTAGTAGGGTGATAAACACCAATGTGAAAATCCTCATCAAATGTAGGGGACAGATAATTGTTCAATGCTATGGCTTTTTGTTCTTTATCAGATTGGCAATTATTTTGTCTATCTGCACCATCTTACATTTCACTAAACAGTTATAATGGTATGAATCTTTGGCTCTGATTTCATGTAGTTTTGTGTATGGTTATGCACCATTGCTCTGTGCTGCTTCACACAGTTTCATATCTCCATTTGTGTTGATCTGATGTCATGTCACATGATCCAATCTGTTATTCTGAATCAAGTAATGCTCAAATGCTGTTGAAGGATTCATTTTTGTTTGGAATTCTGAAACTTTTACATTTTGGTGGAGAAAGGGCTAATTTCTGAACTCATTTTTATCCATATGTTTTTCCAATGACCATTTAAATGCCCTTAAAGTTAGCGAATCTAATACTGTTGGAGGCAGTGCGTTCCATGCCCCTACTACTCTCTGAGTAAAGAAACTACCTCTGACATCTGTCCTACATCTATCATCCCTCAATTTAAAGTTGTATTCCCTCCTTCTAGCCATCACCATCTGAGGAAAAAGGCTCTTACTGTTCGCCCTATCTAACCCTCAGATTATCTTATGTCTCAATTAAGTCACCTCTGAACCTTCTCTCTAACTAAAACAACCTCAAGTCCCTGAGCCTTTCTTCATAAGTTTTCCCTCCATACCAGGCAACATCCTAGTAAATCGCTTTTGAGACCTTTCCAAAGCTTCCACATCCTTCCTGTAATACGGTGACCAGAACTGTACGCAATACTCCAAGTATGCCAGCACCAGAGTTTTGTACAGCTGCAGCATGACCTTGTTGCTCCGAAACGCAATCCCTCCACCAATAAAAACTAACACACCTATCAACTTGGCTGGCCTTCTTAACAACCCTATCAACTTGGCTGGCAAATTTCTTGTATCTATGTACATTGACAGTGAGATCTCTCTGCTCATCTGCACTGCCAAGAATCTCACCATTAGCCCAGTATTCTTTATTCCTGTTGCTCCTTCCAAACTGAATCACTTCACACTTTTCCACATTAAACTCCATTTGCCACCTCTCAGCTCAGCTCTGCAATTTATTTATGTCCTTCTGTAACCTGCAACATCATTCATCACTATCCACAACTCCACCATCTTCAGTGTCATCAGCAAATGTACTCACCCATCCTTCTAAGCCCTTATCTAGATCATTTATAAAAATGACAAACAGCGGTGGACCCAAAACAGATCCTTACACTACACCACTAGTAACTGAATCCAGGATGAACATTTCCCATCAACTACCATCCTCTGTGTTCTTCCAGCTCACCAGTTTCTGATCCAAACCGCTAAATCACTCTGAATCCCATGCCTCCGTATTTTGCGCAATCGTATACCGTGGGAAACCTTATGAAATGCCTTACTGAAATCTATTTAAACCACATCAACTGCTTTACCTGTTTGGTCACATTCTCAACGAAGATTTGCAAGACCCAAATCTGGCCTTTGTTCAACTTGGCAGCAGGTGAAGGAGAGGCCAGCATTGAGTTACTAATCACTCAAGAGTTCCATCAAAAAAGACTTCAGGGATGTCCTCAAAGCATACCTGCACAGATCAAATACCTGCATTAACTCATGGTAACCAATCAAATTAGGAGAAAATTAATTTGGTTTGGCACCAAATACAGGAAAAAGTTTGTCAGGAACATAGAGAGAAGAAATGATACAGAGAATGCAAAAATATCCAACAGCTGCTCTAACGAACCCTTCAGTGGACTCGTGCATTGCCTGTGGCAGAGCAATCAGATCATGCTTTGGACTGATCAGCCATCTCAGAATCCACTGGACGAGAATAGGTGCTAGTCATCCTAGACCCTAAGGGACTGCTAAAGACAGGAGAGATTGGTGAATGTTATCTAATTTGAATCTGTGTAGTATTTCTTTTATGTTTAGTGATTCATTTTGAGAGTACTTTTTGAACATTTTGAATCTGGAAGCATCCTTTTTTTTGGTTCTTCTCCCTAATAGGGTGCATTTTCATGTGCATTTTTCCTTCCTTGTTGTTTTAGTAAGAGATGCACAGCACTGCACATGAATTTTTAATATTTTTGATATTGCACATTGTTTTTTTCCAGGGGAGAAATGTTCACAAGTTGTAATACTTGATTCACTTAAAGTTGTTTCACTTACAATTGTGAGTTCAAGAGTAAAGCTAAAACTTGAATCAGTGATTAAATGTGTAAGTTTGAGGATGATCAGTAACATTCGAATTGAATGATTTTTAATTTTCACATCTCATCCAACTCTGTTCATTTAGTAGTTGTTTAATCTGATCACAGGATGGCAACTAATCTTTGGCTCTCCTGTTCATAATCAAATTTCTCACATTGCTCAGCGCAACTCCCCCTGCACTAAGAAGTAGAATTCAATTTCCTGACAGTACTTTGTGAACATTTTGGAGGCTGGTAGCATTCTATTTTTGTTTAGCTCCTCTCCCTAATAAGTATATCTTTCCATGTTAGTATTCTAGTCTCCATGATTGTTTTCCATTTACATTGCAAACACAGGATCTTGTCTGCATGAAAGTCCTGATCAGTGAGTGCACAAAATTATCTCAACATGAAGAGAAACCATCTGTTTATGCGGAACTGTTTTGCCAGTTTACACACATTAGTGCACATGTTTCAGAAATTTAGAACCAATTAACAAAATGTAGTGTTGGATTGCATATGCAATGCTGAAGAAACTTAGAAGTTCTTCTATGTGATAGATGAAGAAAAATAGGCAGGAAAATGAATATGTGCAATCACTGGAATATAAGGTTTTGTAATTTACCTAGCTTTAATCTGCTGAGTCAGTAATAAAAGATCAAACAATGATGAAAATGAAAGCAACTTGAGTGAGAATCATTGAATGAAGTGGTGCAAATCCTCAATTTGTGAAAAAGAATCTTTAACTTTGAGACAAAAAATGCCAGATTTTCTGAGGAGCATTGAATGAATAGTCTTGATTGTCTTCAGGATTTTCTCAAATTTCTTTGAAGAGCGGAGTGACCATGTTAAGTGATGACCAACAAGGCATCTCCATCAATAGCAAAGGTCACCCCATCTGCTAATTGTCTCATTAAGAGCTGATAAGCAGAGAAAATACATGCTTCCAGGTGAATCAGACTCCTCGATACTGGCCACACTAATGTCTAGCATTTGAGTGTACGGGGGGGATTTCTCTGGGGATGCAGCAGCAAGAGTTATTTTTAAAAATATTTTTATCATTAAGAGATGGCCACAGAAAGAGGGGGCTCAGGAGAGTCAGAACCTAGTGCAGAGGGTTTTTTGAGAGGTCACTCCTTTACCCATCCCTACTGTGCAACAGTTTGCCAACAGATTATGGCAATTGGGGGCTACACACCCTTCCACAAACCTGGCTGACAGGTCAGCCAATTGGCAAATAAGCCACCATTCTCACCTCCCAGGAGGCAGGTGAATGGGAGTCCATAAGGAGCAATTCATTGATCGCTTTAGGATCTTAATGGCTGTTGCGTTGAGAAAGTTCCCAATGTCTGAATGTTGTATGGGATAAACTGGCTATGTAGGCAGGTGCTGAGGAAGGAGATATGGCTGTAGTAGTCGGACTATCTCAGGATATGGTTAAAGAGCTTCACGGTGGAGTGGATGAGCAGGGAGTTGCAGTGGGGCAGAGACCCACTGAAATCTTTGTGGAGGGAGGAAGAAATTTTCTTCAAGTTTGGCATCCTTGGTAGAGGTTTCACATAATGATTTTCAGCAACTTGGAGATAGTGAAAATTGCAGATCCTGGAGAGTCAGAGTGGATAAAAAGTGGAACTGGAAAAAGCACAGCAGGTCAAGCAGCATCAGAGAAGGAAGGAAGTCAATGTTTCAGGTCAGTACCTTCTATTAGTTCTGCAAAGGTACCATTAGCCACAGTTTAAAACATTTTTCCAGAGTTAGCACATTCTTTTCATTCAAGCCATATATAAGTGGGAAAATCTTGATGGGAAATCAATCACGTGGGGCTGGATTTTTCAAAGTCAGGGACAGTCCATGGTTATTTAAAAAATGGCAACCAGGACCCAGTTCTTGGAGTCCCGGTCCTCTCACTGGCACCTTCAGATTTTTGTCAAGGTGAGTTTAAGATATGCATTGCAAGCCCACACCCTGCAAGTGCAACCTGGCTGGCTGTATTGTAGGGACAGGCATTTTCTAGCCCCCTCAGATGCATTGGGAACCATTGTCTAGTTGAACAAAACTTCTGAAGGCAAATTCAAAAGAACTTGCCAAAGACCCAGTGCCATTGCTCCATGTTTATTTACACAAGATATAGAAGTTTCAAGTACTGCAGTTTCTGCTGTTCGTGCTTTAAAGATCTCATTGATTGATGTCTTTATACAGCTGAAGTAAAAAAAAATTTTTGAAGAAAGTTATAGTTGAATCACCTTTTTAAAAGCTTTTATTCACGTGACATTGCTACTACAAGGTGAATTGGTTCTGTGCAATATGTTTACTGGGTGACTGGAAATGCAGTCACATGGAAAGTAGTGTGCATATGGTTTGTGTGGAAAGGTGTAAGTTGGCATAGATGATATGGAGTCCAGTGGGGGTCAGTTGCGGGGTGTAGATTGGCATAGAAGAAATATGTGGGAAGTGTGGGAACCAAGATAGGTTTTCTGTTTTATTGCTTACTTCCATGCCCAGCAACACCCGCAGCTGCCTCTGTACATTTTGTAGGTACAGCAGACCTGAGCCCTGTTAAGGCTTCTTCCCCCTCTTCTACAATACAATGAAATCCTGCCTTTGCAGGCATTTTATCCCAAGTCAGACAGGTTGATTTGGGAAATTTCCTATCTCCCATTGGGTTGAAGTCCAGGTCATAATGTGAAAAATGGCAAACATTGAAGAATCACGCAACAGTTTATTTATGGTAACATGAATTACAAACAAGGCTGTGATAGATTATATGTTTGCCTGTTTTAAAAAAAAGTCTTTATCCTTCTTCCAATTTTATCAATCAGAAATTTCATGTCTGTGCTGTATATACTTCTTTGAAGCTGGTAATTATGTACGGATATTTTGCCAAGATTGTCTCGCTAATATATCAATATGGATAGTAAATATAAAGAAGGCTTTTAACTACTGGCAGCATCAAACAAGTGTAACGTGATCGTCAATCAATTTACATACATATACTCTCAGTAACAACAGATCTGTAAAGTGGAACGTAGACCTGCCAAAATAAAGGAGGATCAGTTCTGATGGCACTATTGAATAGATAAAGACCTGGAAATAAGTTGGCAATTTTTTTTAGTTGTTTCTGGTATGTGATTGTTGCTAGTAAGATTGGGATTTCTTGCGTGGTGTGTCATTAGCGCAGTGTGGAGCTAGGGCTTGGTGCAGACTGGAACTAGGTGCCAGCGTGGTCTGCTGTACTGAACATTTATTTCTGTAATGAAGGACATTTTATTTCTGAACTGTGTAAATCTTGTAACTAAAGCAACTGTGCCTAGGTACTTTTGTTTCTAAATTGTGCTGTAATTGTTGATGGTATAAACTTTTCACTATACTCATTGACTATATATGACAATAAAGGTTATTCGATTCTACCTGCCCTTGAAAAGATGGTGGTGAGTTGAGTTCTTGAACTACTGCAGTCCATCTGGTGTAAGTACACCACAATGAAGATAGCAGGAGAGTTCCAGGGCTTTGACTCAGCAGCAATGAAGGAAATATATGTATGACTCACAAGAGCTTGAGGTGGTGATGTTCCCATATGTCTGCTGTCCTTATCCTTTTGTGCAGCTGCAGTTGTGCATTTGGAAAAAAAACTGCTGAAGAAGCTTTGGTGAGGTAATAGACAATTTATGTTTGATTATTCCTTTTAAAATAAATAATGTCAATAAATAAATATTTTTTAATTAGCTTCGATACATAACCAATCCATAATATGCTATTGTTATTTTATAAAACAGCCCATAGAACTTCATAGTGTTCAACAATTTATCAACAATAAATGCAGATATCCACTGAAAGAATTTATAAATAAGTTCCCAAGAATATGTTGATGGCAATGAGAAAAAAATGTTTCTTAATTGGTTCTTCGGAAGTGAAGAATGAGAATTTCCCTTTGTCAAGTGCAATAATGTAAAGCATACATAGTACACTTGACAATAGTTATTTCTAAATTTTCAGTTTGTTTTGAAATATTTTGTAAATTTATAAGCACATGAATTCTATTGTGTGATGGTCATGACTAAGAGAATTAAATGTTTGCATTGCCAATAAATTTTTTTTAAAAATTCTATAACATAAATAAAGTTTGGGTCCAACCATAGTTACCCTTATGAATGTTTGTACGTGTGCTTAAATGTAATGAATACATGTGACCAGTGGAGGTCTAGCATTACACATTTGGTTGCTTTGGCCTTGATATTGTTTTACCTCAAGAACAGATGTATAAGGTGCATTTGTGGGCTGCTTACCAATGAACTGTCATTAACGCTCTGATGCTGACTGCAACCTCAGGTTGTCAGACCATAAAACCATAAGACATAGGTGCAGAAGTAAGCCAGTCAGCCCATTGAGTGTGTTAGGCAAAAGTGAGGACTGCAGGTGCTGGAAATCAGAGTCCAGATTAGAGTGGTGCTGGAAAAGCACAGCAGGTCAGGCAGCATCCGAGGAGCAGGAAAATCGATGTTTTGGGCAAAAGCTCTTCATCAGGAATGAAGGCAGGGAGCCTCCAGGGTGGATAGATAAATGGGTAGGGCTGGGGAGAAGGTAGCAAAGAATACAATAGGTAGATGGGGGTGGGGATGAAGGTGATAGGTCAGAGTGGAGAGTGGAGCGGATAGGTGGGAAGGAGGATTGGCAGGTAGGACAGGTCATGAGGATGGCGTTGAGCTGGCAGGTTGGAACTGGGGTAAGGTGGGGGGGGAGGGGAGGGGAGAGGAAACTGATGAAGTCCACATTGATGCCCTGGGTTGAAGTGTTCCGAGTGGAAGATGAGGCATTCTTCCTCCAGGCGTCAGGTAGTGAGTGAGTGGCGATGGAGGAGGCCTAGGACCTGCATGTCCTGATCCATTCAATGGCTAATTTGATAATCCTTCAATCCACTTTCCTGCCTTTTCCCCATAACCCTTGATTCCCTTACTGATTAAAAATCTGTCAGTCTTCAGCCTTGAATATACTTAACGATGTAGCCATGTGCACCCTCTAAAGTAAAATATTCCAGGGATTCACTAGCCTATAAGAGAAGAAATTGTGTCACCATTTATTTTGAGAGTTTGCACTTTGGTCCTAGACTCTCCTGCAAGAGGAAACAACCTTTCTGCCTCTAGGAGAAGGTGAGGACTACAGATGTCAGAGTCAGAGTCTAAAAGGATGGCGCTGGAAAAGCACAGCAGGTCAGGCAGTATCTGAGGAGCAGGAGGATCGATATTTCAGGTATAAGCCCTTCATCAGGTCTACCCTATCAAATACCCTAAGAATCTTAAATGTTTCAATAACGTCATCTCTATTCTTCTAAATTCTAATGAGTATAGGCCTAATCTACTCAACGATCCTCTTAAATCAGTCTCTCCATACCTGGGATGAGTCTAATGGAAAATGCAGATTAATGTAGTCTGTCGCTCTGTACCCTGACTCACCTGCACTGTAGCCACTCCCAGAGTTGGCAGTCACTGAAATTAGAATTTCAATTTTCCCACTCCTACATTGCTTAGAGAAACTCTTCCAAAAGTTATATTTTGTTCATGCACGTGTAACTGGGTTTTTAGTGGTGATGTGATGAATAAAATGTGTTGAACACAGAACTATCCCTGAAAAAAATCATGAAGTGCTGTTAAATGATGGATTAGATTTATTTGCATTACAGAAGGAAGCCATTAGGTCTATTGATACTATGACAGATTAATACATTTTTCAAGTTAATCTTTAAAAAAAATTTCTTGCACGAGTAGCTATCATAATATTTTCACCTTCATCACACTCCGTGTTCGATGTAAAAGTTTTCAAATGTAATTTTATTTTACTGCCTTTTGTTTCCTGGTTGCTATTATGAAAATTCTTCTAAGTGGTTTGCTGCTTAAACAGAATGATGATATCCCTACTGTCGCACACTGAGAATCCCAATTGAAGCACCTTGCACTTAATTGCCGTTTTGCTGTACAATGATAGAAGGAAAATTACCGTCTGACTGATCTATGGATCAATCAACCAGACTTTGGTGGTAGTAAGTGTTGAGCTTTTATGTTTCACCACTGACCACAAACTCTGGGCCTTTCCATTTAATAAATACTTAGCCTATATAAAAAGAGAAAGTATCTGATTATTATGAATCATCTCATGGGAAGTCTGTCCACGTTTGTCAAATGAATAAAAGCCTCCCAAATATTTACTGATAAAGATAATGACTTTCAATGCCAGACAAGATTTTTCTTTTTAAAATAGTTCGATTCTCTGACAAGAAAGTATGAACATTAACATATCTTTGGTTGTTTTAGCAGCATCTCCATCTGCTCTTCCGGCATCAAGTTTTGAATCGGATGTTCATAAATCATTCATGAAATCTTTTTCTGTGAATGAATGAAATCCATCCCTGCAGTGATGAGTTTTCACTGTGTTCAAATTTAGATTTTTGAAAAGTAAGACAAAACTTGACTTCCATTTTTTAGCTACGTGAACACAGTTAAGGATATACAGTGTTAAAGTTGTTTGACAATATTTTGTTATTTGTAACAACAGAAAAAAAAAGTGAAACTGCAATATAATGATATATGTCTGATACGTCCACCTTTCCAGTAGAACCAGAAGCAGAACCAAGTGCGGAGGGGTCTTTTGGAGGTGATCCCATTACCTATCCCATCTGTGCCTCTATTCACTAACAGATTGTGGCAACTGGAGGCTGTATCTGGCACACCACCTCCCCAACCCTCCCAAACCTGGCAACAAATTAGCCAACATTCTCCATCCACTGGGAGACAGGTGAATTGGAGGTGGTAAATTGAGGCCCATAAGATGCTATTTATTAACCAGGCCCTCAATGGCTGTCGAGTCGATAAAGTTCCCAATGGACCATCTTGCCCCATTTCATTGCTGTGTTGGTGAGAAACAGATGAGTTTCTTTCCAGGGCCAACTCATCTATTTTGCCATCTCTCAAGGAAAGGGCAAATTTTGTCTTTGGTTTACCTAATTCATATGGAGACAAAATAACATTTTATGAAATTATTCATTAATGTGTGAAGTTTTAAAAGTGATCCTATCTTTAAACCTAATATAGCCCTGCCTCTTTTCTTTAAAAATAATTTTCATTGAAATTATGTCCTTTTCGTCAACTAAAATATAAATGGAATCCTCTGTTTAAAGATGGAGTTTTGATGACCCCTGCAAGGTACATTTAATGATTTGATTTGATTTGTTTATTGTCGTGTTTAGTTTGTTACAAAATGCAGTGAAAAGTGTCGCCACCCTCCAGCGCTGCTTTAAAACCCAGAAAAATAAACCAAACCATAGAATTTAAAAGCGTAAAAATAAAGGAATAAAGAAAAAGTGAGCAACTTTACAGTTTTCTTGTTAAGTGTTCCACCATAGACCATAGGCCTGATGGCCAGGCACGAATCCCTTCGCCACGCCATCATCGCTGCCACTCTCAGTACCATCACACCGGCACAATGATCTCGCCATTAAGTCCTTGCTGGACCTCGCCAGTGCAGATGCCTCCAATGGCAGGTGTTGCACGGGCCCAATCGCAGCTCTGCCGTCGCCATGAATCCACTTCCAGCCCACCTTGCCAATGCAGCCACTGTCATGATACTGAGTGCAAACGTGCCTCCATCGCAGTTTCCATATATCTGCGCTGGACACAGACGCCGCCAGGAACCCAAACTGCAGCAGTGATGGGTCCGTGCTAGGACCGCCTCGTTGATGCAGCTAAGATCTCTCCAACCCCCCAGCCACAAGTATGCGCTGGGTCTACTTGTCGACTGCCACATGGCATGCTGGGCCTACGTGCAGTCGCTGTGAGCTCCTGAGCTTTTCAACATTTAAAAATGAGCAAAGAGAAAGAAAAGTGGATAGAATGGCCAAGTCCTGTGCTCAGAAGCTCTACTCCACCGCCATTTTACCATAAGATTTCTCCAATCTGTTAGCTGAGATTCTGTGCCTGTCACAGATCAAAATTAGAAGAGGGTGTTGTCCAGGTTCATCCACATGTCTTTATGGCTCCAGAGAAAATCATAAGGAGGTCATGCCCTTTTTCTCATAAGAATTAATAAGTGTATGTATGATAGTAAACTGTCTGTGAGCTTTTAATTAGTTGTTCTGTTGATCCATTGGAGCAAAGTTGTCATATTGATATTTACATTGATTAGAGCTAATAGTATGATTGAATAGATGGATGTAAAGGATTACCAAGCAGAATCACCATTGAGTACAGTATTCACTGATGCTTCATTTGAGCTGCTCTCATGACATTCACAGTGAAGTATGGTTGAAAAATGCCAAATTATCCAAATATAAAATGGGAAAGTCAGATTTTTGCAGCAGCAGCAGTGCTGTACACATCTGTGTTGTTGTTCACCATCTTAACATTTCCCATGGCCATCTGGAAGAAGACTTCAAGTCTTCAAGTGTTAATTAATTGAAAATAGTTCTCAGTTGGAAAAGCGAAAGATACACTCTTTTTCCGGCCGTCTACATTTCAAATTAATGCAAGATTGTGTGATTTTTTTTTGTTCTTCATATCATTCCTGCACTTAGTCCTGTTCCAAGTACAGTATTGTGATAGCTAATGCAATGCTAAGAAATTGACACAATGAAAATTCTTTTTAATTGGAGGATTATGGTAACTAAGTTTTCATTGGTCCAAACAATGTGTGAACATATGGCAGTCAGATTGGTATCTCACACACCCTTTTGGAAAACCTCCGGATAGCCCAGGAGTCCTGTAGCAAATTGTTTTGTTTTCTGTCCCTTTATTTAAAGAAATATGCTATCCTAATCAACTCATCAGGTCATGATGATCATCTTAGTGCATCACACTCCATGTCAGAAAGCTTGAGTAGGGCTCCACAAAGAAAACCGCTCTCACGCGCGCAATTATCTATACAACTCGTCCATTCATAGCAGAAGTAGTAACTGTTACCTTGTTCATGAGTGGTTTTTTAAAATGTACAATGGCACATGGTAGTCATTTGCTGATGCACGCTTCAAATACATATGCTTTGGGAACAGGAAAATATTTTTGTATCATCAGTGTTTTGGAGTGTGTTGTGTAGGGAAATCCAGGAATTTGACCTACTAACAGGGATGATGATGTAAGTCCAGTTCAGGATGGTGTGTAGCTTGATAGGGAACTTACAGATAGGGGTGCACCCTTACATTTGCTGCCTTTGTCCTTCTTGGTGGTCGGGATTAAAGATTTCAAAGGTGCTGTGGGAAGAGCATGACTCACTGGAGGTTAGTAGAACAAAATAATCTTCTGATGATTAGATGTCAGCAAATGTGCTTCCCACATCATTGGTTGGTTTATATATTCACTGTCAAAGCATCAAAAATTCAGCAAACTTTTCAGCAACACTGGTGAAACTGGGTTGGCTGAATTCTGTATAATATCGTTGACCCATCCATTGCATTAAAAGAACTGCAGGAAGCCCAGTTAAACATTGTAAAATGCTTCATGTTAATTTTTGTTTTTGTGAAGTTCTGCTTCAAAACAAGATCAAGACTGTTTTGTAGTGCACAAGAGTTCAAGATTGCACAAAGTTTGCTCTACATTTTCAGCTATAAATTTTAAAGGAAGTTGGATGTACAGTTACATGAGCCTCATTAATCTCTTCTTCTTTCTTTACATTTAAAACCGTTGCACTAAGGCAGTGTGAAAATAAATACTTCTATTGTTTACTGCAACATCTTTATTTGTGAAATGGAGCTCTAGAGTATTGCAATACAATAAATGAATACAGTAGATTAAGGTCATGGATAAAATCCTTGAGAGCTTAAATGAAGGGAGTTTTTATAAAAAACTGTTTCTCCTACCAAGATGCTTTTAACCTTAATCTTCTGTTTCACATTTTAGAAATAAAGAGAAAATGGAGAATCATTGGTTAAGTCTGCAATATTTCACTTTATAACATGGGATAATGGATCAATTCAAACACTACGTTTTCCTTTCACTATATTTCTGCCATTTAACTACAGAGTTTGTTTTAAATCTTCCTTCCATCTGTCTTAATGCAATGACTATAACTATAAATTTGCTGAAGTACTAAGTTTGTTTCACAAAGTACCTACTTAACTGCATCATGTACCTATCCAGAGAAATTGAAATCTAAATAATTTCCTGGGATTTAGAGCAGCTTTTATTTTAGTTTACTGTTCCCTGATTAAATTTTGATCATTTTTGTGTAAGGTCTGGAATGCATGTATACAACAGATTGTGTTCAGCATGGCCTTTCTTGTTGGTAATTTGTGTATTAAATGGTGAGAGCCTGCTGTCCTGATGACTGTAAAGATTTTGTTAGGCTGAATGTGAGGATCTGGCGTGGTGCTTGCTATGTCTTCTCAGTTTCTCAATGGGATGAAGTTATTGGCTGTTTGCCAGATACGATGGTGCCTCTGAGCTTTTATCAATCGGATCAGTTGTTTGTAAGTTGAGTGTTTGATGCAGTGACTGAAAGATCAGATTGCTTTCAGTTAATATAATTTATCAAGGAAGTCATCCCGGAATTCCTCAAGGCTTTAACTCTTCAAATCAAACAAGTATTGCTTGATTCTCTGAATGTTTTCTTTCTGCAATTCTCCCAAGGTCTTGTTAAGGCAGAAGTGTATTTCCACTGAAACCTTTTAGAAGATGTATTCTTGCTTTCTAGTGCACAATATGTATATGTATGTTTTCATAAATGCAATAAAGTTTGTGCATACTTTTAAGTTCTTTAATAAAATCTCTGCCCTTCTAAGAGTTTGCAAACTGGCAAACTTAACTCAGTAGACTATATCTGCAGGCATGTTATAACAGAAATAATTGCGTTTTTAAAGTTTACCAATATCCGCATTCAGCAAGGATTTTGTTCTTCTGATGTGGGCTTGTGAGGATGCAAGACTGCAAATCTTTTGTAATTGCTGATAAATTGATTTTTCAAAAAAATATTCTCGATTTTACTAATGTAATGAAGACTGTATCATAGAAAAGATGCTACTTTAAGACAATTAGTGGATGTATTAATAAATACCACACTAAGAAAACTATTAAAAACTGCATTCTCTCAAAAATGAATGTTACTTACAACAATGACTATCGTACCTTAAATTTATTTGCAATATTTAAATTCATTTTCAAAAGAAAATTTTGGATATTCAAACAAGCAAGGTTTAAAGAAAACTATACTCACAATCTAATATAATTTCTTTAGGGTATCTTTGTCTCAAACTTCAAGGAAGTTGATGATAAACTTGACTCTTTTATGTCCTAAAATGATTGATCGAATCGCTGTGTGGTTTTTAAGACAAACAATTTGTCTCTGTGGCTATTGTTCAGGCTTTTATTGTTCGTTGTATGACCCCCAAAGCCATCATTTTTAATATGTTTTCCTTTGCAACTGTCATTTTTATGAATACTTGAGGTTTACCAGTCTTTTTCTGTTACAGGCATTTGGTTATTTTTCAGTAGTTAGACTGTCAAGTTCTGTTTGAGTCTCATACTTCCAAATAATGTTTACTCACTAGCTCTTGACACTTATTCAAATGGCACATAACATTTTATTTTCATTGAATAAAGTTTGAAATTTAACTAATACATTTTCTTCATTAGAGTACTCACTGAGTTTTGCACCAGTTAAGCAGCTTCTTGAATTCTTTAAGATATGTTTATGTCATCCTCCTCATGAGAAAATGCTGATGTGTACAGGGACATGTTTGTGAACTTCAGTTGCTCTCAAATACTGGCATGAAAGGTCATCATTCAGATGGCAAACTAGACAAAAATATCAACAAGTTGTCCACTTGTAAGGAGAGAGGGAGAAAGCTCTGGTGGGAAGTGATATCACATGAAGCTTGTCCAGTTGTATGTTCTAGCAGGATCATGGGATGGTGAACAGTCAAAGGACCCTGGAGAAATTTCTTTTGCTATCCCACCCACATCCTTCCCCACTACTTGCAAAGTTGTACCAATCTTTTTCCTTCTGCTGAGGTGAACGAACTTCATACAACTCCGCCAACCTGATTCTTCATCTACTGTGCTGAGTTCCAATGCAGTCTTCCTCTTACCCAAATTATGTATGGTCCAGTCATAGAGTCACGCAGCACAGGTTGCACAACTGCAGAAGTAATGTCAGAAATTCAGGCTTGTATTCTCATAATCGTTCCATCATTTAAACTAACACATGAAAATTATACTTAATGTGTATCCATACTTCTGGCACCAACTGCACAAGGAGAAAATGGAAGGAGTTGCTCTTCTGATATAGTAAAATGATCATGTTGTTAAATATTATATAGTCATTTTTAGACATGGTCCAGTGAAGCGGTAGTAATTCAGGAAATATATAAAGTAATCCATCCAGTTTGACCTTTTTGAGCTTAAGCTTAATGACTTCAAGCATTTTATCCTTATTGCATTCAATAAAGATCACATTAAAAATATCCTGCCATACTTCTTGATGAATGACGTTATGTAATCTTTTCAGGATTTTGTTGGCACAATGCCGAGGTTCAGATTTCGTGAATTTTTAATCTTTTGTCATTGTTGCCATGCTATTTTCGTATAACAAAGGAACTCTTCTCAAAAGAGATATAGGTCAGAACCAAGTCATCTTTTCCATATGTCCCCATGTGCTATCAGCTAATGTATAGGAGGGTCATTGACTTGAAACATAACTCTCTCTCTCCACATGTGCTGCCTGACCCATTGAAAATTTGTAACATTTTGTGTTTTTCTTTCAGAATTCTATCATCACCAGTATTTTGAATGTAGCACTAAAGAGTAATTCCCTCTTAGCTCATCCCTTATATTCAGACAATGACTAACTGGCTACACTACTCTATTGTTTCATTTGACAATCCTCATTCAATTATAATGGGTTACTAAATCTTTATATGAAGCATAAATTTTAATGAGTTATTGCATATTAATCAATGGCTGCCTATCATAGAATATATTTGAATTGATTTACAGTAGAAATGTGCTTTAATGTGTTCACATTGGAAGACGCCCCCTCTGCCATTCAGTCTGAGAATATAGTGAAGGGTGATGGTCAGTTTGGACAGTAAGGCTGATTGCTGCCCCACAATGGTCACTGGGATTTCTCCCCTCCCCCCACCCCCATCGTTCTTCCTGTCAATTTAGGTCAACATTGGATTTTCCTCTTTATATTCCTGCTTCTGCTTACCAAAAGCCATGGTACATGAAGAATCATTCTAGAGCCTTGGAAGAATTGATAAATTCCTTGTATGCTCACAAAGTATTAGCTGTGTGCTGTTTCACTAACACAAAAGCAAAATGCTGCAGATAATTGACCATAAGATATAGAAGCAGATTTAGGTCATTTGGGCCATCAACTCTGCTCCACCATTCAATCTGTATCTCAACGCCATTCTTCTGCATTCTCCTGTAAACCTTAATCCCCTTTCCGTCTTAACTATACTCAGTGACGTGGCCTCCACAGCACTCTGCAGCAATGAGTTCCCCAGTTTCAACACCTTCTGGCTGAAAAAAATTCTGCCTCATCTCAGTTCTAAAAAGTTGTCCTTTCTCTGTGAAGCTGTGCCTTTGGGTCCTAGTCTCTCCAGTTAGTGGAAACATCCTCTCCATCCACTGTATTCAGGGTTTGCAGCATTTTAAAAAATTCAATCAGATCTACCTCATCCCTTTAAACTTCATTGAATATAGACTCAGAGTGCTCAACTGTTCCTCATATATGACAAGCCCTTCATTCCCAGGATCATTCTTGTAGAACTCCTCTGGACCCCCATCAATGCCAGCATATCCTTCCTTAGATATGGGATTCCAAACAGCTCACAATATTCCAATGCGGTATGATTAGATCCTTATACATCCTGCACCTGTGTGCTGGAAATTTGAAATCAGAATGGAAATGCTGGAAATAATCAACAAGTCTAGCAGCATCTGTGGAGACAGAAGCAGAGTTCATATTTCAGAAGAATAAATCTTTGAAAGAAAGATTACTGACCAGGAATGTTAGCCATGTTTCTCTCCACCAAAACACTTGCTATCTGAATACCTAAAATATTTTCTGTTTTTCTTGTTCCTCCCCAAAATTGGGCACAGCATTAACCTACTGAAAATGTTGATCTTTCTGATGTTTTCAGCATGATCCTTTCTGTCAACTTCAAGGTGATTCTGTTTCTTCAAGATCCCAACTGCTACAAGTGTACATTTGGTTTGAAACAAGTTTGAAAACTGGGTAGGAGCCTTCTTTTCATAGAACCTTGCCTAAAGAGATGGATTTTGTTCAACTGATGCACCCACACTACAAACCGTTGTGATGGCCAACATTTACTACTGCAGGTGCTCTTTTTGTAAAGTTAGAACCTGCTTGCAATCACTATTGCAGTTTGACAAGTTCTGAGCTGCAGACAATATTGTTACCTGGCAGTCATTTTTTGTAGTTTTGTGACTTTATACACATCTTGTTTTATATCAGAAGAAAGAGTAGGTGACAATTGTTTTTGCACTGTTTGGCGATAACGTTCATGAACAACCAAAAATAATTCTGCTGGAAAGAAGTTCTCATAGGAGAAAATCAGTTTTGAGATCCTAGAATCACAGAATCCCTGCAGTGTATATAGAGGCATTTTGGCCCATCAAGTCTGACCACAGACCCTCTGAAGTATATCCCACCTAAAGCCAGCCCTTCACCCTATCTCCATAACTGCACAGTTATCATAGCTAATCCACCTAGCCTACACATCCCTAAAGACTACGTGCAATTAACATGGCTGATCCAGCTAACCTGTGTAACATTGGACTGTGGGAGGAAACTGAAACAACCTGCAAAGTCAACACCGACAGTTACCCGAGATTGGAATCAAACCCAGGTCTGGTGCTGTGAGGCACCAATGCTAACCACTGAGCCACCATGCCACCTGTCTGTTTCTTTATTTCTGCTATCCATCGAGTTCATGAATTTTTAAATTCTTTGTTCTCAACTGTTGAGAATAGCTGCTCATTTAAGACAAAGATTAGGCAAACCAATTTTTTGAGAGTACCATAATTTGAACTTTTGAACTCTTCCTAAAAAAAAAGCTGCATCTTTCACTGGCTTTAATGTGAGACATTAATAGATTCTTGTTGATCAAGGGGGTGAAAGATTAATCAGGGATAGTCAAGATGGTGGACTGAGTTTACATTCAGATTATCCAAGATTTTATTAAATGGTGGATCAGGCTCGAAGGCCGAATGGCCTAATCCTGCTTCTGGCTTGCATGTTCTTATGTCGAATCCTCTGAATGTTGCAGTGTCAGTCTTCCCATCTAGGTAAGTGGCTAGTTTTCGATTATAGTCCTTACTTGAACCTTATAAAATGACCAACATGATGGGTTAAAGCATTGAGCATCCCTCTGTAATTACCATCAACAACCACGAGCTGGAGGTAGTCCACGAGTTTACGTACCTTGGCTCCATAATCATGGACGGTCTCCTCCTGGACTCCGAGAACAACAGACGGATTGGATGAACAGCCTCCATTTTCATCAGGCTGACAGAAAGAGTCTGGGAGAACAGAAAGCTGACAGTGCACACCAAGGTTGTTGTCTACAGGGCCTGCGTCCTCAGAGCACTGCTTTACGGCAGCGAGACCTGGAGCCTCTACTCCAGACAATAGTGGCGTCTCAATGCCTTCTACCTTTGCAGGCTGAGACACATCCTGGACATCGAGTGGACTGACTGAGTCACCAACAATGAGGTCCTGGCCCATGCCCAGATACCCAGCCTCTTCACCCTGCTCCAACGATGCTGTCACTGCAAACTGGGCCACGTACAGTGCATGTCATACGGGAGGATCCCAAAAGACAAGCTGTAGAGGGGACTGGCCTCAGCAAGAGTGCACAAAGGCGGCCACATCTTCATTTCAAAGATGTCTGCAAGAGAGACATGAGGTCACTGAACACTAATATCAAGAGGTGGGAGGATATTGCAAGCAATCGCTCTCACTGGAGGCTGGAATTATGTAGTGGTCTAAGAAGAGGAGAAAAGAAGTTGAGGCTTGCTGCTGAAGAAAAGCCCACCCACCGAAAGAAACCGCACCAAGATGGGCGGCTCAGTGGTTAGCACTGCTGCCTCACAGTGCCAGGGAGCCGGGTTCAATTCCTGCCTCAGGCAATTGTCTGTGTTTGCACATTCTCCCCGTTTCTGCGTGGGTTTCCTCCGGGTGCTCTGGTTTCCTCCCACAGTCCAAAGTTAAGTGAATTGGCCATGCTAAATTGCCCATTGTGTTAGGTGCATTAGTCAGGGGTGAATGTAGGGAAATGGGTCTGGGTGGGTTGCAGTTCGGAGGGTCGGTGTGGACTTGTTGGGCCGAAGTGCCTGTTTCTACACTGTAGTGAATCTTGAAAAAAAATCTAAAAAAAGACAACACCGTCAACACCTTCAAATGCAGTCACTGCTGCTGAGACTGCCACTCCCGTGTGGACCTCTACAGCCACAACAGATGCTGCTATACCAACAAAGATTGAAGCAAGACTTGCCCGATACAGATCCATGGTCTCGCGAGAAATGCCACCATAAAATGACTTGTAAAAGTCAAGAGAGAAGCCATTCATTGCAGAATAAAGTCTTTGTGTTGTTTTTGTATCCATGTTGTTGATATGGCTAATACAGTTTGGTCATTAGCTGAGATAGAGAAGGATATACTTGATAAACATCACGGTATATCAAATTACTTGAGTTTTCTGTCATTTTCTACTACTATCCAGCTTATTTCAAGTAGACTTGTGTATGAGAAATGTTTCATGTTATTTGCTTCCATAAAGGATAGGTAAAGAAGATAAAGAGATCTGCTTACAATTGTTAAGCAGTTGCAGCTTAAATGTTTATACCTGGTGCGATCTCAATTAAATATTTCAGTCCATTTACTGAAAGACACAATTCCCATTTTATTATGACAAAGAGCTACTGTCATTGCATATTACAAAGTATCATGTTTAATGAAGCTTGATAAATATCCTGATGGTTGAAGATTCCTTTCTCCCTGCTCCAGATATGTTGCATATACAATACAGCATTCACTCTGTCAATCACCTTTATCCAGTCTGTTTTTGTACTGCTGTAAGCTAGTACATGTTCTTCAGCTCTAAAACTAATGGCCTACCTTTCTCTGTAAGATCTGCTAAAGAAAAATATCAAAGTTGCTATATTCCGTAGTGATTTTCATCCTCCTGGTGGTATGGCAGCTATAATAGTGATATCTTAGGGGCAGCACAGTGGCTCAGTGGTTAGCACTGTTGCCTCATGATGTCAGGACCCAGGTCCGACTCCAACCTCGGACAACTGTCTGCATGGAGTTCACACATTCTTACCATGTCTGCGTGGGTTTTCTCTGGGTGCTTTGGTTTCCTCCCATAGTCCAAAGATGCGCAGGTTAGGAGGATTGGCCATGCTAAGTTGCCCATAGTGTTCAGGGATGTATAATCTAGATGGATTAGTCATAACAAATGCAGGGTTACAGGGATAGGGTGGGTCTGGGTTGGATGCTCTTCAGAGGGTCAGTGTAGATTTGATGGGCCAAATTGCTAGTTTCCGTACAGTAAGGACTCTGATTCGATCTTTCATGCTTCCAATATAGTCGTGTTATAGCAGAGAGTAAGCTCTAATGTACTGCACAAGACCCATGTTATTAACCTCTCAGTAAATTTGAACTGACACATATGAAGCATAACTGCCAGAGGAAGTGGTGGATGCACGTACAGTTACACTGTTTAAAAGACAACTGGATAAGTACTTGAGTAGAACTGTTTAGAGGGACATGGGCCAAGCACAGGCAGCTGGGAATAGTTTTGGTTGGGAACATGGTTGGCGTAGACTGGTTGGACCAAACAGTCTGTTTCAGTGCTGTGTGGCTCTATGACTCTTAGATATTATGTAAATAGATGGTAATAATAAAAAGTGCAGACCAAGTGCTCAGGCAGCCTTTGAGTACATAAATCCTCTTAAATCTTGTTACAGACTTGGCAAGTGCTGCTGGCAAAAGATTTAGCCTTATTAACTATGTTTACAATACTATTTGGGTGATCCTATTTCAAACAGTTTCAATTCAGAATCTCTTATGTGCCAAAAAATTTATGTATTTACAACTGCTAGCAAATCTGAATGTTGGATTTGCCAGATTGGCAATTTTCTGCTTTATAGCAAGATTATGATTATATGTGATTAAAAAAACCATATTAGCAAGATTAACAAATTGAAAAGAATGTATAAGTAAACTAAAAGAAATGTAGGAGAAGACCATCTGCCACAATGAGCCTGCCCTATTCACCAGGAATGTAGCCATGTGCTACACTTATGCATGCTCACAATCTTTCAAGAGATGCAATGAAACGGAAAGTTGATACTAATTTTAAAAAAATAAATTTTCACAAGCTCAACCAAAGTTCCAGTCAAGTAATTAATTAGAAAGCACCAATGCAAATCAATAAAAGTTGCAAACATGAGAGATTAAATCATCTTTGTCCATGACGTTTAAACGACCCAACTATGGATAATCACTTTGGAAATCCTCCAGTTCTACAACACTGACAAAATCATGCAACCACAAATTTGTGGAACTGCAGTGTTTTTAAGAGAGTATTACCAGTGGTGTAAACAAAAGGCTGGTCTGACATTAGCACTGTACTAATAATGCTAAAGTAAGTCATAATGCTCTGTACCAATACAGATAATGTTGTTAACTACAATTGAAAGACACCAAACCCCACATTACTTCAGGAGATGACTAAAAGATTAGAGAAAAGCTTATACTAAAATCAAAAGATTTGTGTGCAACTGCAATAGAAAGCAATGTTAATGCTCTAAATAGCATTCATTGGAATCTACACTCTTTGGTTTTATATCTGCTTCATTTCTGCACAAATGCTGCACTTCCTAATGATCTTGAAGGAAAGTGGAAAATTAGCTAGACGTTACACTGAACTGGCCAAGAGGCCAGGCCTGAATGATGAAGACAGCACAGTGTTGTTTGAGAATTTTTGATTTTTTTTACATTAGATTAGATTACATTACAGTGTGGAAACAGAATGTGGTAGGGATGCACAGATCATCAGCAGCTGAGGATTGTTTTTGATGGGGCTAAGAGAAGCACTCCTATGGAGATGTTTCTTCCTCAGTGTTTTTGATGTGGTATGGCACAGTTGATTTAAGGAAGGTTGGTTAGGCTGATCTACTCCAAAGATCAATTGATGAGCCATGCACAGCATAGGTCAAACACAATGATCCAAAGAATTCCCATCAGAGTTGTGCAATGCACATAGTCTGCTATTTAACTACTTAAACCTTTCTCTGTATTTTGGACTTAAGTACTGAGAACCTATTTTAATCCAGCCTGAAGATGGCCTTGAGCAGGCCATTGGCAAGATCTGGCAGGGATGTGAATCTTACTGATTTTGTACTGCTACTATCTCATTCTTATCAGGAAATAGTGTTGACAGTAGTGGGAAATTTACCCAAAGTATTTACTTCAATAAAAGAGCAAACCAGAAAATTAATCAGTCATAGATGCCATACTCAATACGCTCTTTCAGGTTAGTTTACTTTTGCCCCTACTGACTGTTCATGCAGCCTTAAAAGTCTGCTGTAGTTCTGACCTTTTCTCGATAGATTTTTTTCTGTTGTCAGCTAAGCTGATTAGTGTGCAATCTACCACTGAAGATTAGCAGTTCAAATTTCAATAGTTATCCAATGGTAAGTATTTGGCACAAAGATATTTATTTGGAAGATGGTGAACGACTAACAAACTACTAATGGAACATGTTACTTAACAGATAAATGTCATAATAACTTGTAGCTACTGGCTTTCTAATGCGTGAACATTTTCTGTTTTGATAACCTGACAGTAATTGAAAATTACATTCCATCTGTTCTTGTTAGTTATCTACAGATCTTAGTCTCAATTGACTTTTGAATTATATGTGGGGCTGCATTACTCGCATTACTTCTGTGTTCCATTTTGAAACAAATAATGAAAGGGTAGCCTTTATTTTATAACCTAGCTATTTAAAAAAATTACATGGAGTAGATCTTTATACTTACTGAGTCTCTTTTCTGTTCAAATTCTGACTATTCAACCCTATTACTGGCCCCTGCCAGCGTCAATTCTTTGGCATTTTTGTTTTGTAATTATTTGAAATGTATTCAGACATTCTTTATGTTAAAGATGTTACAGAAATTGCAGGGGATTCTGAGGGACAGGGTTTTAATGCATTTCGTGAGGCACAAATTATTAGGGATAGTCAGCATGGCGTTGTGCATGGGAAATCATCTGTCACAGACTTGATTAAGTTTTTGATGTCTTAACCAAAAAAATGGTTGAGTGAAGAGCGACAGATGTAAACTACATGCACTTTAGCAAAACTTCCATATGGTAGTAAAGTTAGATCTCATGCGATTCAGGGAGAGCTTGCCAATTGGATACAAAATTGGCTTGATGGAAGGAAACAGAGGGTGATGGTGGAGGGTTTCTTTCAGACCAGAGGCCTGTGAGAAGCGCTGTTCTGCAGTAATCAGTGCTGTGTCCACAGTTGTTTGTCATTTATGTAAACTATTTGGATAATAATTTAGGAGGCCTAGTCAGTAAGTTTGTGGATGACACCAAAATTAATGGGATAGTCAACAGTGAAGAAGGTTAGCTAAGATTACAAAAGGATCGTGATCAATTGGGCCAATGGGCTGAGGAGTAGCAGACAGGTTAATTTGGACAAATGTGAGATATTGCGTTTTGGTAAAATGAACAAGGGCACAATAAATGGTAGGGTCCTAGGTAGTGTTGTCGAACTAGGGGTTCAGCTACATAATTCTTTGAAAATTGCGTCACAGGTAGACCCCTGGTTAGGAAGGCATTTAGCACACTTGTCTTCATTGCTCAGACCAGTGAATATAGGAGTTGGGATGTCACATTGAGGTTGTACAGGACATTGGTGAGACCATATTTGGAGTACTGTTTGATCTGTTTGCTCTGCTATAGGATGGATATTATTAAGTTGAGGGTTCAGAAAAGATTTACGAGGATGGTTCTGGGACTGGAGGGTTTAAGTTATAAGGAAAGACTGGATCGGCTGCAACCTTTTTCACTGGAGTGTAGGAGATTGATTATAAACCTTACAGAGGTTTACAAAATCCTGAAGACATAGATTAGGTGAACAGCAAAGATCTTTTTCCTAAGGTGAGTGAGTTCAAAACTAGGGGGCATATTTTTAAGGTGAAAGAAAGATTTAAAAGGAACTTCAGGGGCAACCTTTTCACACAGAAGGTGGATTGTATGTGGAATGAACTGCCAGAGGAAGTGATAGATGCAGGTACACTTACAAAATTTAAATGACACTTGGGCAGGTACATGAATAGGAAAAACCCATGTGCCAAACACAGGCAAATGGGACTAGGTTAGTTTGGGAAACTTGGTCAGCATGGATGGGTTGGACTGAAAGGTCTTTTTCCATGCTATATGATTTTAGGTCTGGCAGCAGATGGAGAAAAAGGCATAGTTTCGTTTCGAGTCTTGTGACTATTCATTAGAACGCCAAGTTACTAAACTTGAAACATTAACTCTGCTTTCTCTCCACAGATTCTGCCAGACCTGTTGAGTTTCACCATCAATTTATGTTTTTGTTTCAGATCTGCAGTTCTCTTTTGGATATGAAGCATTGACATGGAGCAGAGTTTTATGAGTAAGGTGTGGGTGAACCTCCCCTCCCCACCATCGATCTGATGTCACAATACACCATTTACAAGCCAACTCCCAACATAATTATGTTCAATTCCACTATCACAGAAGACAAGTGAGTCCAAAATTCAAAGCCCACCCACTTTCTTTTGTTTATGGCCAATTCTGAAATAGCTTAGACAATTTATTTATAAATGTATTGATATGTTATATAACCCATTGCAAAGTATCAGAGTTTGTAAGGGTAGGCCAAATTAGGACAGGATTCTTTAAAGTGATCCATGGCTTGATAACAACTGGCTAAGGAGAGAACATTAAAAAAGAGGTAGAAAAAACAAAGAACTGTAGATGCTGAAAGCCTGAAACAAAAACAGAAGTTGCTGAAAAAACTCATCAGGCCTGGCAGCATCTGTGGGGAGAAAACATCTGTTTTGAATCTGGTGACTCTTCAAAAATAGGTCGCTGCAGTTGAGTCTGCAGGAGAATGCAATGGCGTTCTCCTGTGATTAATTTGTGGAAAATTGAGCCAGTGAAGGGGTCATCTGTGATGAACTCACTGGGAGGAAGATCTTAACTCCAAGGAAGCCTGATTACAGGGCAGACAACAGCAGCAAAAGCCAAAGATGCCATGGAAATGGTTCACTCCACTGTGTCCACTGAGGAAGAGAAAAAGAGAAGGAGGTAGAGGAGGGCTGTTGGCCAGAGCAGCAACAATCAACCCTCTAACAATGTAAGCATCATGGTGACACTAAAGATCCAGAAATCCAGTAAAGGAACCATAGACAGGTATGCCCCAAGAGAAGATGCTGTCCTGAAAGAAGACTCTACAAACCATGTTCCAAATACTTTCAGCAATAGCCATGGCACTATAAATATCCCTGATGCCTTATACCCTCTCTGTCCAGCTTTTATCGTCAGTATAAAGGCTTTCAAGCTCCTGAACAATGTCTCTCCCAATGTTTTAAAATAGTGGTGATTTGAAGATTGCAAAATGCTGCAAAGATCTTCTGCTGATCCCTTAAAGGATCCCGAGACATGGATATTTGGGGCCACTGTTACTTTCAGTGTGACAGGCATGTAGTTGGAACTGAACTACCCAGCAATCAAGTCAGATTAGGATGTCTCTATCTTTCTGGAAAGACAGTCTTCTGTGACACTGGTGCTCACACTCAAATAATTTATCCATGGATCAACCAGAAGCTTTTAATAAACAAAGAAAAACGTTTATTCCTTGAATGTCCAAATTATCTGTCAACACTGTCTGCTTATGTTGCAGGTATTTACAGAATACTGATGTGTTTTGGTGCCTATATGCTCACATGCTTCTGGATGTTATAGTTTCTGCATCCTGAAGGGCTAAGACTGTCCCAGGAGGAGACCCCAGATGGAGAAACCCAGTGCTTGCTCACCAATATGGGTATATCCGGCCTTCCCTTTTTACCGGAAATGAATAAGGACCAGTAAGGGTACCATGTGTCCTATCCCTCTCTTATTGTGATAATGCTTACTTGAGGTCATTGATCATATGAGGGCTTGCATATCTGAACGCATACCCAACATCCACTAAACATGTCCTGGCTTTGGCTCTCCATGTGTCTTGCTGGTCTCTCAATGGAGGAAGTAATGTATTTAGAAGAGAGGGTAATTACAGCACCCTTGCTATCTGAGCCCAGTGTGCATCCTATCTGGAATTTCTTTCACATCTTCACCCACCTCCCTTTGGACAGCCAACATATGACAACTCAGAAATGATTCCAAAGGCTCATCTGCCTGGTTCTCAGCATTTTCCTGGTTTCTAACACTCCTCTGAGTATCAGAAACTGAACTGTCACAGCCTCCAACAGCTGATATAGCAACTGTGCAATGTTCAAACCAAATGTCACAGTCTCTTCACCAGACATGAACATATTCCACTGAGGTGCCAATATCCGCATTGGTGCTCATGTGCAGAACAAAGAGAGAAAGTTGCAACCTCTGCGGGTCCCTCCTTTTCCTCAGACGTTAGTGCCAGACCCTTAGAGTCAATAAGGTGGGCGAGTGTACATGACACAAGTGCCATATCTGGTCTTAACACTCCCCCAATTGACATTGGGAGTGTGACAGCATTTTATATTCACACCCCTTCAACATGCAACAAATGTAAACCTTCCGTAGCTTTGCAAGAATATTCATAGTAAGTTTCCTCACGAATCCTTGCAGAACATAAGTCATTTAACCTTTTCCTGCTTTGTAGCTGACTGCTATAGATGACCTCTGAACTACTCTCCATGTCTGCCGCTTCCAGCTGGGCTTGGTTTATCAGATGGCATGGTTTCCTTTTGTCATTCTTTGGGAGAAAAACCTCCTACTGTTCACTGGCAGACTGGAGGAGGTTATACAGACAGTTATCATTAAACCGTGCAGCTGTCTGTTCAAGTTCCTTTGTCAGTGCTTATGGGTTAAGTTTATTCAATAGACTTACAAGAATGTGAGACCAGAGTTAGGTTGAATCCTGTAAATTGATCCCACAGTCTCATATATTTGAGAAAACTCAAACTGCTCAACAAAAACTTATTCAGTGGTGTAATTTCTCACTAAAGCTGTTATTCATCCTTAGGATCTGAACTGCATTCTCCTATCTTTCAAAAATGCCCCATACACTTTTCCAATCTTTTTAAAGGTGGACTGAGAAAACACCTGCTAATTTCACAGCTAGTGAATGTGCATGGCTGCAGTTAACACTGAATCATTCAATCAGTATAATTGTGTCTGGATAACAATACAAAAATAGGGAGCATACAATTTTTCATCACAACATTGGGTCATCTTGCTTAATTTAAACAAATGACTGTCTTCTTCTCCATCTGTACCTGGTGGAAGCTTGCCCTCATAGCAATCCACTTTTAAAATAAACTGACTTCTAGTTTCTCTTTGTTGCCTCCTTTTGTTCACAATATGATAACATGAAACAGATCTGCTCCATTTGTCATAAGATGATACAATATTAAATCAGAATTGCTCCTGAAGAAGTGTCTCTAGCACCACCTTAAAATTCAATACTGGAGATTTGTGATAATGTCAGAGGCTGCAGTGGCTGTGAAAATGATATTGACATTTTAGTTTCTATTCACGTATCTCGAAGCCACCACTCGGTTGTTAGTTATTCACTTATCTGGAATCAGCTATATGAAGATGCTGTCGTGGCCTAATTAACCTTATTTGGAAATGATGCCGATGTTGGAGGATTAATGAAATCTTACCAAACCCAGGAAATTATGAAAGAATTGAAAATGAATCCTGCAATTTGAGATCAATTTTCTATTCTTCCTGTGGCAGGCATCAAGACCTCCAGTTTCTCAGTACCAGTTGTATTATTTCCTGCACAGTGCAGCCTGATTTTTCAACTTCATTGATTTCTGAGTGCCTGAAGGTTTCTCAACTGGATGGTAGTGTAGTATTTATATGATAAATTAGTAATCCAGAAGCCTAGGATCAGGAGAATTTGAGATTACATCCCAACATGGCCATTTAAGAATTTGAATTTGGTTTTGATTAAAAATGTCAATATAAAGCTCTTATCAGAAAAATAAAATACCCATTATATCATAGAATCTTTACAGTGTGGAAACAGGCCATTTGGCCCAACAAGTCCACACCAACTCTCTGAAGATTAACACACCCAGACCCATTCCCCTACCCTATTACTCTACATTTACCCCTGACTAATGCACCGAACCTACATATTCCTGAACACTATGGGCAATTTAGCATAGCCAATTCACCTAACCTGCACATCTTTCTTTGGATTGTGGGTGGAAATCGGAACACCCAGAGGAAACCCACACAGACACTGGGAGAATGTGCGAACTCCGCACAGACAGTTGCTCGAGGCTGGAATCTAACCTGGGTCCCTGGTGCTGTGAGGCAGCAATGCTATCCACTAAGCCACCATGCCATCCGTGTCCTTGAGGGAAAGAAACCTTACTGTCCTCAAATGTGTAACAACTTTGTTTGGACAATATGTGCTTGCCTTCTTATTCTGAGAATTAATAAATAACAAACCAAGATCATTCCTTGTTCCTTTGAGGATCTGATTTTTGATGACTGCAGCTAGGTGGTCAATTACTTGTTTGCTATGTGATGTGTTTATGATCCCAGCTGGTGGTACAGTCGGTTCTGACATAATGCATGTTTCTTCAATGCAAATTGACTTTAATTTAGAGTCGTAGAGATGTACAGCATGGAAACAGACCCTTCGATCCAACCTGTCCATGCCAACCAGATATCCCAACCCAATCCAGTCCCACCTGCCAGCACCCGGCCCATATCCCTCCAAACCCTTCCTATTCATATACCCATCCAGATGCAATATATGATTGAAAACTTTGGACTGTTATTCGTAGAACACTAGCTTTCCTTATCTATATTGGCTATAACACAATTCCAGCCCCATTAGTTTTTATGGTGTCGCTATTGCGCAATTTTCTTATAACATGCGATCGCACCAGAACGGAACTATTGTGTTATATCAGAACTGACTGTACTGTTGCAGAGCATGGGGGATACAGTGGTTAACACTGCTGCCACACAGCCAGGGACTTGGGTTGATTCCAACCTTGGGGGATTGTCTGTGTGGAATTTGAACATTCTCCCTATGTCTGCGTGAGCTTCCTCACACAACCCAAAGATGGGTAGGTGGATTGACCATGCTAAATTGCCTTGTAGTCTCCAGGGATGTATAGAATTAGCCATGGTTAATGCAGAGTTAGGAATATAGTGTCGAGGAGTGGATTTGGGTCAGATTGTCTTTGGAAGATTGACGCAGACTTGAGCTGAATTACCTCTATCTGTACTGCAGGGATTCCATGAGATCTGACTTGAAAGATTTTAATTTTACCTTTGTAAAGTGATTATTTTCAGTCACTAAAATATAGATGTACAAGGCTGCAGAGTTTCTTTAAGAACAGAACATATGAGGAGAAATAAAAAAACGAGTGACCTTAATATTGGACAGTTTGGAAAGAGTTTAAACACAACACAAAACAAGTCTTCAATCGCAAAACAAAATTGGAAAATTACTGGGGAAACTCAGCAGGTCTGGCCGTGTCTGTGGGGAGAAAGCAATGTAGGAGTAAATTACTGCAGATGCTAGAATCTGTACTGGAAACAGAAAAATGCTGGGTAAGGCAGCATACATTAGATTAGATTAGATTAGATTAGATTACAGTGTGGAAACAGGCCCTTCGGCCCAACAAGTCCACACCGACCCGCCGAAGCGAAACCCACCCATACCCCTACATTTACCCCTTACCTAACACTACGGACAATTTAGCATGGCTAATTCACCTGACCCTGCACATCTTTTGGACTGTGGGAGGAAACCGGAGCACCCGGAGGAAACCCACGCAGACACGGGGAGAACGTGCAAACTCCACACAGTCAGTCGCCTTAGGCGGGAATTGAACCCGGGTCTCAGGCGCTGTGAGGCAGCAGTGCTAACCACTGTGCCACCGTGCCGCCCACAAATAGATTGAAAGTATCTGATGAAGTATCACCAGACTCAAAACGTTAATTCTGCTTGGAAACTAAAAATGCTGGAGATCTCAGCAGGTTAGGAAGTATTCATGGAGAGAGCTGGAGAGACAGCAAGCTAGTGTTTCACGTCTAGATGACTCTTTGTCAGAGCTCTCTCCATGAATACTTCCTAACCTGCTGAGATCTCCAGCATTTTTAGTTTCCAAGCAGAATTAACGTTTTGAGTCTGGTGATACTTCATCAGATACTTTCAATCTATTTCACAACACCATCAATTAAGAGTGATTTAAATCCAGAGAAATTACACCCCATCTCTCGACTTCTTATAGCTTCACTTCACTGACTTCTGTTAGTTTTTTCTCATGGACTGTGGAGACAATTCAAAGAGATTTTTATTCCCCCAAATCCAACAACATGAGCTCTTCTTTGAGAATCTACATTCTAATAACCTACAGATTTCAAACCAAACTCTTGTAGAAGTTTCACAAATGAAACTTTTCTATGAGGTGATTATGCTTTTTCCAAAATGTCCATTACTTCTGCGAGAAAGACTAAACTAGATTTGCTTCTGAATTCAGTCAGGTCTCCTCTGAGTTGCCCCTCACTTGAGAGAAGAAGGAGGAGAGGCAATCTAATTGATATTTTTAAAATCTTGAGCAGGCTGAACAGTGTAGATTAGGTGAAGTGTGTCTGCTTGTAAAAGAAGCAAGAATGAACTTGGGTTTAAAATAATGTGCAAATGAAGCAAGGGCGATGTAAGAAAAATACTCTTTTGCACAGCATGCTGTTAAAATGTGGAATATACCGCCTTGAAATGTGATAGATGCATATTGAATTGAAACATTCAAGAAAGCATAGAATGTTTGGATAGTCATTGTAGACAGGGCTATTTGATTTGTTTTGATTTATTGTAGTCATATGTAACTAAGTACACTGAGAAGATTTGATTTGTGAGCAGTACAGGCAGATCATAGCAAACAAGGAATTACAGATCATCGGGTATTTAGACTGAGTGAGGCATACAGGTTACAACTGCACAGGAGATGTGCGCAGCAAGATCAACATTAGCATGATCAACATTATTTGGAGTTAGAGAGTCTATTCAGCATCTATTAATGGCAGGGAAGAAGCTGTTCTTGAACCTGTTGGTGTTTATGTTTAAACTTATGTATCTTCTGCCTGTTAGAAGAGGTTGTAGGAGAGCATTACCAGGGTGGGAAATGGGAAAAAGGCAGGAAATTGGTACTTGGTAAAAGAGTTGATGCAGGCATGATAGGCCAAATGGCCTCCTTCTGTGCCATTATAATTATATGAAAGCTTCCAATGTTTGGGTTTTCTGAACTAAAAGCATTGGTCTGAACTAATGACCTTTACTGTTAAATCTACCTGCTAGAAATCCCACAAATATTCCAGAAGAAATTTCTGACCTTTTTAAAAAAAACCATTGCAGAAATAACCAACATCTACATCAGTAAACAAAATACAAAAACACTGTGGATGTTGAAAATCTGAAGCAAAAGCAGAAATTTCTGGAGAATCTCAGCAAGTCTAGCAGCATCTGTGGAGAGAAATGGAGTCAATGTTTTACATCCAGAGACAACTTGTTTTCAGCATATTTTTTCAATAGTCCATTGTTCAGAAGAAGGGTCACTGGATGGAAAATATTGATACTGCCTTCTCTTCACAGATGCTGCCAGACCTGCTCAGATTCTCCAGCAAGTTCTGTCTTTGGTCCATTTATTATCATTTTGAAATCCAAACTCTGAAACTGAAATTCATAAATATAAGTCATACATCTTTCTTCACACCTTCTCCTAAAGAAGATTGAAACTGTAACCTCAACAAGCATTGTCTTTTCCAGATTTTTAAAATGTACGATTGGAGAATTAAACCCCACTGGGACAAATGTAAGTTTATACTCTGAAATTACTCCAAAACCATCGAAGGACTGTGGTTTGTATAAATGACACAACATCAACATTGTTGGAGAGATAAATTTCAAACTAATATAGTATCAACACAAGACTCGGTGTGTCTTTCTCCAAAAAATAGTTCTGTTGACAAGTGTCCCATATGACTTCTTAAACACCCTATTAATCTGGGATCTATGGGCAAACACTCAAGATCTCTTTGTTCCTCTGAGCTTCTTAGTGTTCATCATATATTGAATACTGCCTTGATTTGTTGCTTCATCTAAAATGCATCTTTGGAAATCTTTTGGAAGTCATACTTATCAGCAGTAAATTCCACCTTTCACTGATCTGACCAATCAGCTTCTTTCTTTCTCTCACCTAAGAACTTGTTCCTCACTATTAACCACCAAACCAATGCTTGTGTCATTTGCAAATTATCATTCGCTTCTATGTCCTCAAAAGAAACTAATGAATTGCTCAAATATGATTTCTGCTTTAGAAAACAATATTGACTGTGCCTGATAACTTATCTAAATAATAACTCTCATATTAATCCCATGACAGATGTTAAGCTAACTGGCCTGTGGTTTCAAGATTTTTGTCTCCTTTCAGTTTTGAATAAAGGAATTACACAGCTATTTTCCAAACTAATGGGATTGTCCCTGAATCTAAGGAACTTTAAAAAATTAGAACAAGTGCATCAAATATATCATTAGCCACTTTTTTTAAGATTGTTGAGGAATAACAGAAATTGGTCACCCTGCAGCTCCAATAATTTACTCAGTATCACTTCTCTGGTGATTGTAATTTTCCTGGGTTCCTGCCTCACTTCCATTTCCTGATTTATAGTTGCCGTTGAAATATTCCTTCTATCCTCCAGTAACAACTATTTATTTCAGCTGCTATCTTTTTGTTTTTCAATATTGCGGTTGTTACACATTTTGTTTTTGTATTGTTGATATTTTAGAATTTGTCTAATAGTGTAATTGCTGCTGGTTCCCGTGCCTTGATAACTAAGGTCCTTTCAGGGAAGGAAATCTATTACCCATACCTGGTCTGGAATACACACAAATCCAGATTTGCAGTGATATGATTGATTCTTAAGTTCCCATTTAAATGGCCCAGGAAGTCACTCAGTTGCAGTTGGATGGTAGCTGGCCAACACATTCTCAAGGGCAATAAACGATACAAAATTAATGTTGGCTTTGTCAGCGACTCCCACATACAGTGAAGAATTTAAAAGCTATTACCAACTTCAGGAAGTAGTTTTTAAGTACTAAAAGAACATAAAAGAATACCAATACTAAAACAAGTGGTCATTCATTTTGATATTTATGGTGGCTCAGTGGTTAGCACGTCTGCCTCACAGTGCCAGGGACCTGGGTTCACTTCCCACCTCAGGTGACTGCGTGGAGTTTGCACGTTCTCCCCGTGTCTGCGTGGGTTTCCTCCGGGTGCTCCAGTTTCCTCTCACAGTCCAAAAAGATGTGCAGGTCAGATGAATTGGCTACGCTAAATTTCATTAGTCAGGATGAAATTCAGGGAAATGGGTCTGGGTGGATTACTCTTCGGATGGTTGTGTGTGGATTTGTTGGGACGAAGGGCCTGTTTCCACACTGTAGGGAATCGAATGTAATTTAAACCTACCTTTCTAAAACTTTCATCACAAAAATAATTTTTGTAACATGATTTTTAAAAACAAAACTGAAGTTACTTTTGGGCAATATTATTGATAAGTGAGATGTTGTAGTCAGAATCAAAACGCATACTTTTGAGGGAAGGAACATTAGAAGGTGGAACTGAATTCAGGAGCAAGGTGGCAGAGGGCAGAAACATTTTCTCTTGAAGGCATTCATTATTACTGTCACACATTCTGCTATCAAACTCAGCTAAATGTATTGCAATAAAAAAGTCAGCTCAATACTTGAAAATTCTTCCATAAGCAAACACAAGTTCGAGTTCCTGATGTTCTGTTCCAGCCAGCTGCTCTCATTCCTGTCATGAGAGCATTGCAGCATAATAACAGGATTAGGACATTCAACCTGTTGAGCCTGCCCTGCCATTTAATAATATCATGGATGATCAAACACTTCATCTCCCTTTTCTCCACATTCCATTGATAATCAAGGATTTTCAAACTCTAAATGCATCCAAAGATTGAATCTTGCTCAGCTTTAGTGCTCATTTCATTCATCGATCTGCATACAATTAGAAGTCACGTATGATTACTGTGTTGCCCATATATCAAGATTTCCAAATGTCCTGATTTATACCATGCCTCACGTTACCATTACTATTTGGTTTTTCAATAACTACAACTAATGTCTGCTGCCCTTTGCTGTTTCTTAGTTTCACCCAAAGAGTCTACACTTTGTTTTTCTGATTATAGATCTTTCCTTACTAATATATTGATCCCATTTCATATTTTACTTCTCTGTTCTCCTAAACATCAAATATCCTTGAATATTCAGTTCCCAGCTATCATGTAAGCATGTTTGTGTAATGGCAATTATATGATAAACATTTACCTCTATTATGTCTTTGGGTCATCTGTACACTTAGTGTCTTCAGGTAGAATGCCCTGAATTTTGAGCAGAATGTTATTATACTCTGAGCGACGTGGATAATAGTGAAGTGAGTAGTAGGATGTGTGAGGTGTTCTGTGAGTCCTGTCTGAATTATGAGATCATCTAGTCACCTCTTGTACACTTTTTTTCCTGAAGTGGTGAGATTCTTGCCAGTCAAAGGTGACCTCCCAATTGACGCTCATTATGCTTGTCAAATACCTGTTAACAGGCCAACTCTCCACAACATTCAATCTTACCAAACTCACCATAACAAACTAAACATCAGGAACACTCAACATGGAATCAGGGTGGAGGAAGCGTTCTTGGTAGGTTGAAGCGTTCTTGGTAATTGCTCCAAAAGACCTTTTTGTGGATATTGGGCATCAACATCTCACCCATGTTCCATGGCCACCAGCCACATATAGCCCACTTCATGGACACTGGCATTCAAAATGTGCCATCCTTAATCACCACTCATGACACAATCACTGATCCACTTGCAGGACATTTCTGTACTTCAGTGGAAACCTCAGGAAGGATAGTGTGTACTCAAGGGCAGATACCCAGCTCATGAACTGGACCACGCTGCATCTCTGTGCTCTTTGCACAGTCATAGTGCTTAATCACTGAGCCTACCTGTATGACTCCAGCATCCTTGCCTTGCAATTACTACTCTTGTCTTTTCACACACGTCTCCTGAGCCAGCGATACTACTACAGTCTTCCCAAAGCCAGAAAGCTTGGCATGATTGTCAGGAGGCCTTAGTCCAGTCAGGGAAAAATAGCCTTTGGTCAGGAATCTTGGCATAGTCAGTCAATGGTAGCTTCTGATACTAGTCCAGGTTCTGATTAGGGCAGTCAGAACCAGGATCCTCTCCTCCTAAACAGTGCACAGCCAAATGACAGGCAGCACACCACACGTTTTGATTCTTTCTGGCCTGCTGTGAGCTGTTTCCTCTTGAATGAGAGAAAGGTAGGTAAATATGAAAGATGAAAGCAGATGTAGTACTATTGGTGCAAGTGAAGAGGTGTCCTGAATGGGTGCACAGGCGTAGCAGAGAGCGTGCAGGGTTACTGGGGTCACAGGTTCGGATGGTGTAAATGATCGGAGAAGATTTTGTCTGCATAAATGAAGTGGGTACAGTACCAGAGATAGGGGCAGCCCTTGAGGAGCTTCAGCCTCTACAATTTATTTAACAGTTTTGAAGTTCTTGCAAGAGAGTAGGGACTGCAATGAAAATCAGCAAACTGACCACAGTTCTTTATTAAATGCACATAGTATTTGAAAAAAACAAATAAATTAACAGCACACATTGAGATTAAATGGTATGATCTTATTGCCATTATGAAGACATGGGTACAAGGAGATCAAAATCATGTACTAAATATTCAGAGTTATGTGTCCACCACTTCCTTTGGCAGCTCATTCCACACACATATCACCCTCTTTGTGAAAAGGTTGCTCCCTGGTTCCTTTTTATATCTTTCCCCTCTCACCCTAACCTATACCCTCTAGTCTGGACTCCCTCACCCCAGGGAAAAGAGCTTGTCTATTTATCCTATCCATGCCCCTCATGATTTTGTAAACCTCTATAAGGTCACCCCTCAGCCTCCAACACTCCAAGGAAAACAACCCCAGTCTCCTATAGCTCAAATCTCCTAACCCTGGCAACATCCTTATAAATCTTTTCTGAATGCTTTCAAGTTTCACAACATCCTTCCGATAGGAGGGAGACCAGAATTGCACACAACATTCCAAAAAGTGCCTTACTAATGTCCTGTATAGCCACAACATGACCTCCCAACTCAATAAAGGAAAGTATACCAAACGCCGCCTTCACTATACTGTCTACCTGCGACTGTACTTTCAAGGAACCATGAAACTGCATCCCAAGGTCTCTTTGTTCAGCAACACTTCCCAGGACCTTACCATTAAGTGTATAAGTCCTGTTGTGATTTGCTTTTCCAGAATGCAGCACCTCGTATTTTTCTAAATTAAACTCCAACTGTCACTTCTCAGCCCATTGGCCCATATGATCAATCTTCATGTAGAATGGGAAAATCAAATTAGAAAATGTTGTGATGAGGAAATTTCATAGAGTAAAATTAGCATGGTTTTTTAGAACAAAACATTGTGGATCCAGTTGGGCATTAGGCAATTTTAGATCTGGAAAGAGATCCTCTTAGGAAACAATGATCATAATATGCTTCACTTCAGCAGTCAATTTGACAGTGAGAAACAGATTGGAAATACTGTGCTCAACTTAAATAGTGGTAATTACATAAAGATGAGGGATGAGTTAGCTGAAGGGTGTTGGAGTGGCTCAGTGGTTAGCACTGCTGTCTCTCAGTGTCAGGGACCCGGGCTTAATTCCAGCCTCAGGCGATTGTCTGTATGGAGTTCGCACATTCTCCCAGTGTCTCCGTGGGTTTCCTTTGGGTGCTCTGGTTTCCTCTCCAGTCCAAAGATATGCAGGTTAGGTGAATTGGCCATGCTAAATTGCCCATAGTGCATTAGTCAGAGGTAAATGTAGGAGAATGGGTCTGGACTGGTTATTCTTCAGAGGGTCAGTGTGGATATGTTGGGCCAAATAGCCTGTTTCTACACTGTAGGGATTCTATGATTCCAATGAAAAGACAGTTGAGGAGCATTGACAACTGTTTAAGAAAATATGTCATGCCTTGCAACAAACGCATTTCTCAGTGAGGAAGGATTCCAGAAAGGGAATAAGCTGGCCATTGTCAATCAAAGAAGTTAAGGATAGCTTCAAATTGAAAGAAAAAAAACATACAATGTGGCCAGGATGTGATAAACCAGAGAATAAGGAAAGTTTTAAAAACAAACAAATAACAAGGAAGGCGAACTTAGCAAGTTTTCAGAGTTAGTAATGATGCTTTGTAGTAATTATGACGTTGTGACCAAAAAACCCTTGGTCAAACATGTGTAACCTTTTCTAGGGTTTAGATAATGTAAACACAAAGTTAGGTTCCAAGATTTTATTAGTTTTGCAAGGGCTAGAGCAGCCTATAGGAACCTCAACAGTGGAGGAGAAATTGTCACAAAATTTTGACTTTCTGCATTATTCTACACGTTTTCAAACTGCCAGTTTCATTTGAGTCAACTACGAAATCTCAAGTGTCACTGTCATTGCTGCAGTAAAATATAGGGTGATACTGTAGTATACAAAATGATAATAACATACCATCTCTGAACACTGAGATGAGCAAAAGTGCAAAGCACTGTTATGCAGCATTGTTACCATTGGCAACAAGCTTGCTGCCCAAGCATCACTATCATTACTTGGTGTTTTACACAAAGTAATGCTAGGGTATGAAAGGCTCAAGGTGTGATGTGCTACTATTAATCTGTTGATCAGTAGATTTACCAGCTTGAATTCTGACTTCAATGCCACAGTGTTTAATCACACTGTACTAGCCTTGGCAAAGCTTAGCGACAATGTTTATATATCACCCAAAACTCTGATTTGTTTTAGTAATAGAGTGTTTGCATGACTGCCACACAAGATGTATGTATATGAACATAAGACTATAAGAAATAGGAACAGGAGTAGGCCATTCGTCCCTTGAGCCCGCTCCACAACTCACTCTAACATACCGCAACATCTATTACTCTGTATTTTCTCTGTATCCCTTGATTCCCCTGCACATCAAGAATCTTATCTAATCTTATCTGTCTATCTATCTCAGCTTTAAGTATACTCAAGGACATTGCTTCCATTGTTCTTTGTGGCAAACAGTTCCAAAGGTTTTCAACCTTCTGACACAAGAAATTCCCCAATGATGGCTCAGTGGTTAGTACTGCTGCCCCACAGCACCAGGGTCCCAGGTTCGATTCTGGCCTCAGGCGACTGGAGTTTGTACATTCTCCCCATGTCTGCATGGGTTTCCTCCGGGTGCTTCGGCTTCCTTCCACAGTCCAAAGATGTGCAGGTCAGGTGAATTGGCCATTCTAAAATGCCTGTAGTGTTAGGTACATTAGTCAGTGGGAAATAGGTCTGGGTGGGTTACACTTCGGAGGGTCGGTGTGGATTTGTTGGGCTGAAGGGCCTGTTTCCACACTGTAGGGAATCTAATCTAATCTAATCTCAGTCTTAAATTGGTGCTTCTTTATTCAGAGACTATGCCCTCTGATCCTAGACTTTCCCATAAGGGGAAAATTTCTCTCAACATTTACCTTGTCAAGCCCTTTCAGAATCCAAATGTTACAATGAGATCACATTCTTTGAAACTCCAGTAAGTCCTGATCTGTTTTGTCTTTGCTCATAAGACACCTCCTCCATACTGGGGATCATCCAAGTGAACATGCTCTGAATTGCCTCCAATGAAATTATGTCTTTCCTTAAATAAGGGGACCAAAACTTGCTCACAGTACTCCACATGTGGTCTCACAAACAACTTGTGCTATTGCAGTAAGATTTCCTTACTCTTATATGCCAATTTCCTGAGAATAAGGGCCAACATTCCATGAGCCTTTCTGTTTACCTGCTGCACCTGTGTTGTGTTTTATGGACAAATGCCCTCATGTCCCTTTGTGTTGCAGTTTTCTGCAGTTTTTCTCCATTTAAATAATATTCTGTTCATTTGTTCTCTCTTTCAAAATGGACAACTTCACATTTTTTTTACATTATACTCCATTTGCCAACTTATTGCCCACTAACTGAATCTGTCAATGGCGCTCTCTAAGTTGTTTGTATCCTTTTCACAAACTGCTTTTCCACCTATTTTTGTGTCATCTGCAAATTTGGCTACAATGCATTTACCTTCTTCCTCTATGTCATTAATATTTGTTGTAGCCAGGTGTGGTCCCAGCACTGAACCCTGTGGAACCCCACTGGCCATAGGTTGTCAACCTGAAAAGAGCCCCTTGTTCACACTTGCTGTTTCCTGCCCATGAATCAATTCTTTATCCGTGCCAACATATAATCTTCAGTACTGTGGGATCTTACCTTATGACATAATCTTTTATAAGGTACCTTGTCAAATGCACTCCGGAAGTCCAAATATAACATCTACTGGTTCCCCTCCACCAACTCTCATTGAGACTTGCTCAAAGATTTCTGATAAATTAGTCAGACACTATTTCCTTTTCATGAAGCCATATTTACTCTGTTTGATTAGATTATGATTTTCCAAATGTTAGCCATTGCTAGCCACTCATCGTCCCTCTTTGCAGTCATCATTCTCCTTGCCTGACCATTATCCACTCCTTTATCTGTCCAACTGTTTTCTCTCTTTGGTCTCTCTCTCTCCATGTATTCTTTACTTGTTATCCCCTCCCCCCATCCTATCTTCTATATAAAAAACAACTTTTTCCAAGCTACCATCAGTTCTGAAGAAGGGTAATTGGTCCTGGAATGTTGACTCAGATTTCTCTCCACAGATGCTGTCAGACCTGCTGAGGTTTCTCACATTTTCTGTTTATGTTTTCATAATTTTCCAAATGTTCTGCCATTGCTTCCTTAATAATTGATTTTGATACTTTTCCAACAATAGCTGTTCGGCTGATTGGCCTATAATTACTTGTTTTATTTTTGCATCCATCCCTTTTTGAATAGGAGTGTCAAGTTAACAATTGACCAATTCACTGGTATTTCTCCAGAATCCAACCATGTTTTGTAAAATTACAACCAATGCATCCACTATCTCTACAGCTACCTCCTTTGGATCTAAAGATGCAAGCCATGAGGTCCATGCTTCTTATCTACCTTTAGTCCCATTACCTTTCTACCTTCATTCCTTCCCTGTATCCTTTAATATTAATGGAATGTTCAAAGTATCTTTGAAGCAAAATAAACACTGAAGCAAAATATCTGATAAGTTCTTTGCCATTTCCTTGTTTCCCAAACCCATCTCCCCAGATTTGTTTTCGAAGAGGTATATGTTACTTTGACCTCTTTCTTCCTTTTTTTATATTTAAAGCAGCTCTTATTGTCAATTTTTATATATTTCTCATTAGTTTGCCCTCACACTTCATTTTCTTTGTCTTTGATATCTTTTTAGTCCTCCATTTCTGAGTTCGGAATTTATCTCAGTCTTTGGAGCTGTCACTAACTTTGGCCTCCTTGCATGAACATAGAACATTACAATGCAGTACAGGCTGTTTGGCCCTCAATGTTGCACTGACCTGTGGAACCAATCTGAAACCTATCTATCCTACACTATTCCTATTTTCGTCCATATGATTATCTAATGGCCATTTAAAATCCTTAAAGTTGTCAAGTCTACTGCTGTTGCAGGCAGGGCGTTCCATGCCCCTACTACTCTCTCAGTAAAGAAACTACCTCTGACATCTGTCCTATATCTATCACCCCCTCAATTTAAAGCTATGTCCCCTTGTGCTAGCCATCACCATTAAAGGAAAAAGGCTCTCACTGTCCACCTTATCTATCCCTCTGATTATCTTATATGTCTCAATTAAGTCACCTCTCAACCTTCTTCTCTCTAGTACAAACAGCCTCAAGTACCTCAGCCTTTCCTTTTAAGGCCTTCCCTCCATACCAGGCAACATCCTAGTAAATCACCTCTGAACTCTTTCCAAAGTTTGCACATCTTTCCTATAATGCAATACTAGAGTGAGGCTGCTCTAGAGTTTTGTACATGACGTTGTGGCTCTGAAACTCGATCCCTCTACCAATAACAGCTAACACACTGTATGCCTTCTTAAAAAAAACCTGTCAACCTGGGGGGCAACTTTCAGGGATCTATGTACATGTACACAGAGATCTCTCTGTGTATTTACACTGCCAAGAATCTTACCATTAGCACAGTACTCTTTATTCTTGTTGCTCCTTCCAAGGTGAATCACCTCACACTTCTTCACATTAAATTCCATTTGCCACCTCTCAGCCCAGCTCTGCAGCTTATCTATGTCCTTCTGTAACCTACAACATCCTTCAGCACTGTCTATAACTCTATCGACCTTAATGTCATCTGCAAATTTACTAACCTATCCTTCTACACCCTCATCTGGGTCATGAAGGGACCACGAGTACGAACTGAACTAATAACTGAACCCAAGGATGAACATTTCCCATCAACCACCACCCTCTGTCTTCTTGCAGCAAGCCAATTTCGGATCCAAACCGCAAAATTACCCTCAATCCCATGCCTCCGTATTTTGCGCAATAGTCTACCAATGGGGAACCTTTTCAAATGCCTTACTGACATCCATATACGTCATATCAACCACTTTATCCTCATCCACCTGTTTGGTCATCTCCTCTCAGAATTCAATAGGGTTTGTGAGGCATGACCTGCTCTTCACAGAGCCATGTTGGTTATCCCACATCAATTTATTCCTATTTAGATGATTATAATTCTTATGTCTTATCACCTTTTCCAACATTTTACCCACAACCGAAGTAAGGCTCACTGGTCTATAATTACCAGGGTTGTCTCTAATCCCCTTCTTGAACAAGGGGACAACATTTGCTATCCTCCAGTTTTCTGATATTATTCCTGTGGACAATGATGGCATAAAGATAAAAGCCAAAGGCTCTACAATCTCCTCCTTGGCTTCCCAGAGATTCCTAGCATAAATCCCATCCAGCCCATTTCAAATTTTCCTGAATTGCTAACACCTCCTCCTTGTGAATCTCAATCTCGTAGCCTGTATCTCCGTATTCTCCTTATTTATTTCATTCTTTTTTTATTTCAACTTAATAGTCTCCTTAGCTTCCTTGGTTAGTCATAGTTTATCCCTCTCATAGAATGTTTTCTCTTTACTGGGATGTATTTTTGCTGAGTCATGAATTACCTCCTTAAATATCTGCCACTGCTTGCTTACTGCCATTTCTGCTAATCTGTCTTCCCAGTTCACTTCAGTTCTATTTTTTCATTTATGTTAAACACAGTTGTTTCCAACCCATGTTTCTAACTCTCGAACTGAACATTAAATTTGATCATGATGATCACTACTTCCCAGGGGATTTTTTTTACTCTGAGGTAATCTATTAAACCTGCCTCATTACCCATTACCAGATCTAAGATAGCATGTTCTCTGGTTGCTCTATGTCATATTTCTCTAAGAAGCTATACACTGTATGAATTTATTATCATTGCTACCCTTTGCAATTTGATTAACCCAATCAATATGAAGATTAAAGTCACCCATAATTCTCAATTCATTTTTACATGTTCCCATTATTTGTTGATTTATAGCCTTTGACAGAGTGGCTATTCTTTGTGGGTCTGTGCACTAATCTGACCAAAATCTTCTTTCCCTTGCTGTATTTTGCCTCCGCTTTGACAGAGTGGCTATTCTTTGTGGGTCTGTGCACTAATCTGACCAAAATCTTCTTTCCCTTTCCATCACAACTGTCCTCATTTCCTTTTACTAATCGTGCTACACCACTGCCTTCTCGATCCCTGAATGTTAAGTTCCCAGTTTTGATTTCCTTGTAAACATCAATCTTATTCCAAATGCTTTTTACATTAAAATACAAAGCCTTAGCTTTGTTTTATTATCAAATTTCCTTGCACTTTGAGTTCCTTGGTGGAAAATAATATTCATACAAACTATCCCTTCAGTTTAAAGCCCTATGTGATTTGCCCAGACTCTGGACCTAGTATGGTTCAGGTGAAGTCTGTTCTATTGGACCATCTCCCTCCCTCCTTCCCCATTACTGGTGACAATGCCTCATAACTTTGAACTAATTTCTCCTACACCAATGTTCGAGTCATGTGTTTACCCTTTTAATCTTGTTGACTCTGAATCAATTCACTTGTGGCTCAGATAGTAATCTGGAAATTATTACTTATTTGGTTCTGCTTTATAATTAGCCCCATGCTGCTCGTGTTCCCTCTGCAGAACCTCTTTCCTCTTTCTACCTATATCATTGATACCTATATAGACTACGACAGGTAGATCTTTCCCTTCCCACTCCAAGTTCCTCTACAGCCCAGATGAGATATCCTACATTGGCAGGCAGCAGAGCCTTCAGGATGCTTGATCCTTGCCATAGATATCAATGTCTATTCCCCTAATTATATTATCCTTGATTACACTACTTCTCTCTTTTCTTCCTCAGCTTTAATAGCTTTCTGTACAATGATGCTGTGGTCAGGTTGTTCATCCTACCTATAGCCCCTGCTGTTGTTCTCACAGGGAACAAGAATCTCAAATCTGGTAGGTGAATGCAACAGCTGAGGTTCCTTCAGCACCACCTCTACCTGCCTCGCTGGTAGTCATACCCTCCTGTTCCTGACCATTGACTGAATTTGGGGTAGTTAATCTAAGGGGTGTGATTGCATTCTGAACGACAGCATGCAGGTAACTCTGCCTCTCGCTGATGTGTCACAGTGTTCGAAGTTCAGACTCCAAGTCTCTGAGTCAGAGTTCCTCAAGGAACCAACACTTGCTGCAAATGTGGTCAAGATGAACTACAATGTTCTCATATCAATGACAACACATTGCCTGGCCTGGCATCTTTTTTGTTGTTTTCTTAGTTCTTAATTTGTGTTTCTAAAAATTTCACACTGTTGTTGCAGTTCTAAATCTATTAATATGTCTACTAGATTCCTTCAATCTGAAAGTTTACTAGATAATCAAATTAGCAGCTATTACCAAGCAATGAATTTACGATGTTCTTGTGATGTTGCACTTTTTTTTACGGTTGTGTCCCTGATCCTGGGTTCAATTTATGCAAACTATGAAACAAAAAAGTAAGCGAAAAGCGCTTCTCTCCTCTGCACTGAATTCCCACGCTGCTCCAAAATCCCTCAAATATATACTTATTCCAAATGTGATCTTATAATCAATGCTTTGTACATTTCATGGTGGATACGTGCATTTACATTTCTGATTGTTATCTGAGACTTTGGAAATTGAAACAAAGAACATTTAAACCTTCATTTATCTGTATTGCAGCAAATTTAAGCTCTATTTCCAGATGCCAAGCTCCTTTTGTGTGACCAAAGTACTCAATATTTTAAAGCACTGGTGTTACTTATTCACATGTAGTATAAATACATTTTCTGATTTGATTTATTGTAGTCACATGTACCTAGGTACAGTGAAAAAGTTTTGCATGCCATACAAGCAGATAATAACATACAAAGTACATAAGGGTGATAGAACAGAACAGAATACAAAATTACACTGCAGTGTAGAGCTACAAAGAGTGACATCAGCATTAAATTTGAAATTTGAGATGTCCATTCAGAAGTCCATTAACAGTGGGAAGAAGCTGTTTTGAATCTGTTGGTACATGTGTTTAAACTTCTGTATTATCTGCTCGATGGAAGGGGCTAGAAGAGATTATAACTGGGATGGCAGGGGTCTTTGATTACACTGGCTGCCTTGCCAAGCCATGATGCATCCAGATAGAATACTTTTTAATGGTACATCTATAAAAATTGCTAAGAGTCTTTATGGACAAGCTGAATTTCCTTGAGTCTCCTGAGGAAGTAGAAGTGCATTGTGTTTTCTTGTCCATCACATCAATGTCTGTGGACCAGGACAGATTGTTGGTGATTGTTACTCCTAGAAACTTGATGCTATTGACCACCTCCACTTCAGCTCTACTAATGTAGATCGGTTGTGCCATCCACCTTGCTTCCTGGAATCAATGACCAACTCTTTCATTTTGCTGATATTGAGGGAGAGGTTGTTATTTTTACACCATGTCACCAACCACTCTATCTCTTTCCTGTATTCTGTCTTCTCATTATTTAAGATCCGGCCTACAATGGTGGTGTTGTCAGTAAACCTATAGATGGAGTCAGGATGAAATTTGGTCACACAGTCATGAGTAGACAAGGAGTATACAAGGGGCAGCTTTGCGGGGTGCCATTGTTAAGGATTGTCATGGAGGAAGCACTGTTGCCTATTCTCACTAATTGTGGTCTCTGGGCCAGGAAGTCAAGGATCTGCAGAGGGTGGAGCAGAGACCTAAGTCTTGGAGTTTGGAGATTAGCTTGGTTGGAATTATAGTGTTGAAGATGAAATTGAAGTCAATGAGTAGGATCCTGACATAGTTATCCTTGTGATCCAGATGTTCTAGGAATGAGTGTTGGGCCAGGAAGGTGGTGTCTGTTGCGGACCTGTTATAATGGTAGGTGAATTTGAGATTGAGGCAGGCTGAGAGGCTAGAGTTGATAGGAGCCATTACCAACATCTCAAAGCACTTCATAATTATGGAGATCAGAGCTACTGGGAGGTAGTCATTCAGGCCTCTTGCGTGCCTTTTCTTTGGTACCAGGATGACGGTGGTCTTCTTGAAGCAGGTGGAGACTTCAGTTTGTAGCAAGCAGAAGTTAAGGATGTCAGCAAGTACTTCTGCCAGCAAATATGCGCAGAATCTGAGGGCATGGCTGGGGACTCCATCTGGGCTGGTTGTTTTCTGTGGATTCACTCTCAGAAAGGCTGATCTAACATCAACAGTGGTGACCAAGGGAACATGTGCATCTGAGGCTGTTAGGACAGGTGACACCATTTCACTGATTTTCTGTTTGAAATGAGTGTCAAATGCATTGAACCCATCAGGAAAAGGATATATATTTTTGTCCACTTTCTATTTTGCTTTGCTTTGTAGCCCGTTATGTTGTGTAGGCCTGTGGTGTAAAATTCCAAGCAGTGGAATGTGGTGAAACGGTTAAAAATTATGTCCCAATACATGTGTGAATCTAACCGGAATGGAGGTGTTGCTTAGTCCCGTATGAATCTTCTTATCTGTATGTAACCAGAATGGAATGTGTTTTTTAGCCTTGCTCTGCTGTTCACATGAATGTTTATATCTGGAAAAGAGTATATCAGCTGGAAAAGTCTCCAGTTCAGGGAGTCTGCTCCGGGGTTACGTTTAACCGCCGAGCGTGGGTTGTTGGCAACCGCTCTACGAGAACTGACGGCTCCCAGTTCCGGTAACATGTAGAGTGAGTATAAGCCAGACCCGTTGTTTGGACCTGGTTTTGGCGACGCTGCGGGGAATAAAATGCTCATATTCTAGCAGACTCGCCTCTTGGTCGTTTGTTCTGTGTCAGACTACTCTCCTACGAACCTGACCTTGAGAATTTTTTAAAACATTTGGCGTAGTCGGCAGGATCAATCGCAATTGAGGAGAGATTTTGATACAGAACAATGTTTTGGAAAAAGACTAAGAAACCAGAAGAACAAACTGTGGAGGTCCCGACCGTCCCGGGATGGCATGATGTGGCAGTTTGTTTGAGAAATGGTGGGGGGCGACCGGAGGAACCCCAGGGTCGCTGCTGTCCACCCTTGAGAGGATCCCAGTTCTGCCGAAGAACCCCTTGCCTGGGGTACAGCGGAGGATGTGGGCATGTCCAAAAAGCTGAAGCGGAGTTAACAGAATTGAATGGGATTGAACTGAACTGAACTGAGTGGAACTGAAGTGAATCAAATTGAACGGAACAAAATGGAACTGAGCCAAATTGAATTGAAATGGACGGAACTGAATTGAACACAATTGAATTGAACTGAACAGACCTGAACTGAGCTGAATTGAACTACACTGAATTGACTGAACTGAAATTAACTGAAACGAATTGAACTGAATTAAGCATAATGTAACACATGTATTGGGCCAAGCAGTGGAATGTGGTGTAAAATTATGTCCCAATACATGTGTGAATCATAATGTAACACATGTATTGGGCCAAGCAGTGGAATGTGGTGTAAAATTCCAAGCAGTGGAATGTGGTGAAACGGTTAAAAATTATGTCCCAATACATGTGTGAATCTAACCGGAATGGAGGTGTTGCTTAGTCCCGTGTGAATCTTCTTATCTGTATGTAACCAGAATGGAATGTGTTTTTTAGCCTTGCTCTGCTGTTCACATGAATGTTTATATCTGGAAAAGAGTATATCAGCTGGAAAAGTCTCCAGTTCGGGGAGTCTGCTCCGGGGTTACGTTTAACCGCCGAGCGTGGGTTGTTGGCAACCGCTCTACGAGAACTGACGGCTCCCAGTTCCGGTAACATGTAGAGTGAGTATAAGCCAGACCCGGGAGTCTGCTCCGGGGTTGCGTTTAACCGCCGAGCGTGGGTTGTTGGCAACCGCTCTACGAGAACTGACGGCTCCCAGTTCCGGTAACATGTAGAGTGAGTATAAGCCAGACCCGTTGTAAGATGAGACCTGGTTTTGGCGACGCTGCGGGGAATAAAATGCTCATATTCTAGCAGACTCGCCTCTTGGTCGTTTGTTCTGTGTCAGACTACTCTCCTACGAACCTGACCTTGAGAATTTTTTAAAACAAGGCCTTACCACAAATGGTGGGTAAATGATGTTACTCTCAAGGTTCACTTTCTTGCATATTTAAATAAAATATCGACACCAAGTTACAACATTCACAACCAGGGTTGCAAAAAAATTGTCGAAGGTTCGTACCTGCTAACTATTCCTCTTTCCGTTTTCATTGATACTGAGAGCGAGATCTTTAATGACTGATGATAAAGCTTCTCTGAGTTCAATAGACTGACTGTGAATTTTCCTTTATAATGGGGCTGCCCAATAACTTAGTTCAATACCAGTGGAACAATTTATCTCATGTTGGCTAAAAAAGAAAGTAGTACAATATTACCCTTACTTTGGAACTGCTTGATATAACTTGGTAGAACGTACATTAACCTCACATCTTTTAATACTCATATCCATGGAATATATTCACTGGAATGCTGTACTGTCACTTTTTCCAACTTGTTATTTTTGTTGTGCCTGCCTCTAATGCTTAACAAGCATATTTACGTATTATATATAATTAGCTCAGGCTCAGTCCTTACAGCTTCTGTTTTGGGTCTCCGAACCTGGTTGTTGAGCTCGCCCACAACTTCCACCCTGCCCTCAAATTCACTTGGTCCATTTGGGACACTTCTTTCCCCTTTCTTGACTTCTCCATTTCCATCTCCAACGACAGTCTCCATACGTTTACTACAAACCTATAGACTCCTATACCTACTTGGACTACACCTCTTCCCACCCAGTATCCTACAAGAACTCCATCCCATTCTCCCAATTCCTCCGCCTCTGACACATCTGCTTGGATGATGAGACATTCCACTGCCAAGCAGTGTGCTTTTCCTCCCTCCATCCAGACAATCCTCCACCGCACGATCTCCATTCCCTGTTACACTGCCCTCAACCTCCCCCTTCCAAATGCAATAAAGACAGAGTCCTCCTTGTCCTCAGCTACCACCCCATCAGTCTTTACATCCAACACATCATCCTTAAACACTTCCGCCAACTCCAACTAGACCCCACCACAAAAAGATCTCCCTGCTCGCACCCTTCTCTGCCTTCCGCAAGGAATGTTGCCTTCGGCAGTACTTGATTTGTGCCACTTTCCCCACCAACCCCCCCCGCCTACCTTCCTCTGCAACCAGAAAAGATGCACCACTTCATCCGCCTCCATCCAGGGCCCCAAGCAGTCCTTCCAGGTGAGACAGAGGTTCACCTGCCTCTCTTCCAACCCAGCTCCAGACGTGGTCTTCTCTATACCAGGGAGACTAAACGTTAACGTAGGGAATGGTTCAACTAGCATCTGGGCGCACCTTCCTGTCACCGCCCATTTTAATTGCTCTTCCCACTCCCTTTCAACATGACCATCCTTGGCCTCCTCCATTGCCACAACGAACCCGACTGCAAATTGGAGAAACCACACCTCATGTTCTGCCTGGCAGCTGACAGTCTGGAGGACTCAACCTTGAGTTCTCCAATTTCAAATAACCTCCCTTCTCATCCCCTGACTCCATCCCAGCCCCTCCCCCTCCCTTCCACTCCTCCCAGCCACCTAGCGGATTAATTCCTCTCATTGACCAACCAGGTCGTACCCTCTGCCTGTCTTCACCACCCTGCCCCCGCCACCCCTTTTGTCTGCAGCTCCCCCCACACCCACCTCCAGCCCTGAAGAAGGATGACACCTGAAACATCAACTTCTCCACCTCCTGATGCTGCCTGGCTTGCTGTGTTCTTCCAGCCTCCTACTTGTCTACTTTGGATTCCAGCATCAACAGTTTTTTTTTTGTTTCTAACGAACTGCCTGTAGCTGGTGAAAACGATACACATTCAATTGGGTGCCCTTTTAACTTTCCGTCTATAAGATCAGCGTGTAGATTTGGTGCATTACAATGAATGGTTCCACTTCTAAATTGTTACAGATTTTCCCATTTGCTAGACTGAGGTCAGTAGATTTGAAAACTCACCATTCCTCTGCAGAGATGCAGAGACATCAACATTTAGATACAATAGTTTGCTGAATCAGTGAGATTGCTGCTAAGAGTCCATATCTAATCCCCTGTACCAATGGCACACTGTGGCTGCAGAGTGTGGGCGGCACGTTGGCACAGTGGTTAGCACTGCTGCCTCACAGCGCCAGAGACCTGGGTTCAATTCCCGCCTCAGGCAACTGTCTGTGTGGAGTTTGCACATTCTCCCTGTGTCTACATGGGTTTCCTCCGAGTGCTCTGGTTTCCTCCTACAGTCCAAAAATGTGCTAAGTTGCCCATAGTGTTAGGCGAAGGGGTAAATGTAGGGGAATGGGTCCGGGTGGGTTGCTCTTCGGAGGGTCGGTATGGACTTGTTGGGCCGAAGGGCCTGTTTCCACACCTAAGTAATCTAATCTAAAAAAAAAATATATTGCAGAATTATTTCCAGAAGACACTTGATAAGATGCCACATAAAAGATTATTGCACAAGATAGGAACTCATGGCACTGGATGTAATGAATTATCATGGATAAAGAGATTGGTTAACACACAGAAGACAAAAAGTTGGGATTAATAAGTCTTTCTCAGGTTGGAAAGACACAGTAAATAATTTATGTGCCCGGACAGTGCCTTGCAGCTTTTTACCTTCTATTTATATTAATGATTTGGAGGAGGGGATAAAGAATAATATATCTGACTTTGCTGATGCATGTTGAGAAGGGAACATAAGGAATCTGCAAAGGAATGTAGACAGATTGGTGACTGAGCCAAAACTTGGGAGACGGAATTTATAGGAGATAAGTAGGAAGAAGCAAAAGGCAGGCTGTTTATATGTAGAGAGAGACTCCAAAAAAGGATAGGATAGATTGGTCTTGGTGTTTTTGTGCATGAAACACAAAAGTTAATAAGCAGGTTTAGCAACCAATTAAAGCAGCAATTGGAATTTTGGCTATTTTTGTAGGGGATTGGAGTGTAAAAAACGGAAGGACCTACTGAGCTTCTCCAGCAGTTTCTGTTTTTGTTTACCAACCTGATTCCTGGAATTAAAGAGTTGACTTGTCAAAAATGACTAAACAGGTTAGACTTTATGCATTCAGAGTTTAGAAGAATGAAGTGTTATCTTGCTAAAATATACAAGATCCTGAGGTGCTTGACAGCATAAATGTTGACAAAATGTTTTCATGAGTTGGGGTATCTCAAACTAGGGGCACTGTTACAAAATAAAAGGAGATACTCATTTAGAATTGCGATGTAAAAGAATTTCTTCCCCCAGAGGATAGTAAATGTTTGGAATTCTCTGCTTCAGAGAATTGTGGAGGCTAGATCACTGCAAACACTTAAAAAGAATAGATAAATTTTAGAACTATCATAGTGTTGAGGGCTATGAGGAACTGACACAAAAGAAGAAGTGAGGCTTGGGGAAGATCAGCTGTGATCCCATAGAATTGTGGGGCAGACCTGAAGGGCAAACTACAGCCCTGATGGATGCCCAGTCTTGAGTTGCTGGGTCTGTCTCATTTCGCATGTTAATGTCAATGAGGACTGATAAAAGATTCCGACCTGAAACATCGATTCCCATCCTCTAATGCTGCTTGAACTGCTGTGCTTTTTCCAGCTCTACTCTTTATCCAAGCAGCAGAAGGTTACCTTGCCCATGTTTGTCTTGATGGCATGAGAGGACTTCCAGAACAATTCCCTTCTGATTGTATACTAGCCACCACTTCTGATTAGTCAGTTCTTCAGGTGAGATATGGCATCAGTATGGGGCGTGGTGGTGTCTTGGACATGGTGCTTAAAGTGATTCCATGTGTATGACTATTTCAGGCTGTTATTTGGCATCAGCCCACTGATGGTCAGAAGGAGGACTTTGCAAATCAACAGAGCAGCGTTTGCCGTTGTCATTTCCAGTACCTTGGTTGATGACTGATGGTCCACCTGGTTTCATTTCTTTTCTTTGAGACTTTCTACTTGTTGATCCAATTGAATTGCTTTCTCGGCCATTTAAGAGACAGCTACGTTGCTGTTGGTCTTTCCAGACCAGGTAAGAATTGCAGTCTTTTTTCCCCTAAAGAGCCTGATGTTTTTTTTTATGACAATGGTTTTATTTAATTTAATTTTAATTCTAGATTTTTATTGAGTTCAAAACACACCATCTGTGGTGGGATTTGAATCCTGGTCTTCAGAAAATTACCCGAGCCTTTGGTTTGCTCGTCCAGCAATAATACCACGAGGCTATCTCTCCACAGATGCTGCTACACCTGTTGACTATTTGCAACATTTTCTATTTTATCTGTTTTCTAAACAATTCTTTAAGATTGCCGCTTGCTTAGTTCAGACCAAGGGAAATTATATTCTTGTTCCAAGTCTCCATGTTTGCTTTGACAAAACCAACTCCCAAATATGGATGATAGTTTTGCTTTGGATTTAGAATTCTGAGTCTACAATTTTGCTGTTGAGGTAATGAAACCAGTTTTAGCAACGTTTTCTTCTTTCACAATAAGACATCGGCAAAACATTCCTTTTTTGTTTTGGGCACATAAAGAATTATGTTGACCTTCCCAGTAGTTTTCCTTTTAAATTAAATATTAAGACCAAAACATTTTTGTTTCTAACAATACACTACAACATGCAACATCCAGATTCATGTGTAGGACCAAATTACTGCAGATACTGAAATCTGTACTCAATGACTCTGATGAAGAGTCATCTAGACTCAAAACATTAGCTTGCTTTCCATGGGCTTGCTGCCTGACCTGCTGTGATCTCCAGCATTTGTTGTTTCCAGATGCATGTGGCTTTTTAAAATGACTCTGCCAATACTGTTCTTTGTGAACTTTTTAAATCAAAACCAGTTAAATTATAAATTTTGCAATGGACAGTAATAAGTGGCTATTTTACTTGATATTGTTATAGACCAGGCCAGACCCCCTCAAAACATTTCAAGAAAGTAGCCCAGACCCCAACTTTTCAAGTTGTTTTGAACAGGTTTAAAGTGGATATTCCAGGAGTGATGTAGCTGGTCAAAACCACTCGGTTTTAAACAAAGCAGAATTTCTTTACAGAGTACTGAATGAAACACAAAAGAGAACAGAATACAGAATAACTTAACCTATTCTGAAAACCTAACAGACTACCCCAATTTAATGATGCTGTTCCAAATTCCTGCAACAATCCTCATAAATACCCCTTGGCAAAATAGGTTAAATCATCCAGGGTCCTACAGGAGAGATGCCAGAGAGAGGGATGTCAGAGAGATCCTGCATGGAACACCTTCTTCCATGTAACTATTTCTTTGACCAGTGGCCTAAACAAAAACTAACTAGCAGCTCTGAACAGACAGACCACCAAAACCAAACCAAACCAGAGAAAAGCTGAGCTGTGAGAACTGGCCACTCTCTTTTCATTGTATAAGTTATTTTTTTTAAACTTAAAGCTTCTTCAAGTAGATAAATGCAGACAAAATGGAACCTCTGTCTTTATGATCCCTCTAAAAAAAACCTAAGGCCAACCTAATCTTGTTAAATGAGCACTACAATACCAAGAATTTAGTATATCAGATGTCACAACATTCTGAATTATTTTGGCACATTGGTTGCCTTTTTTTAAAATCTGGAAACAATTTGAATGGTTATTCAGCTTATGTATAAAAAGTAATCAGCAGGTTCATATTTGATACTCATTACTGACCTCACCTTCATGTTGAATTACATAGAGCATACATTGACAAAGTACAGTTGAACAGATACACACAATATTTATGCTCCACAGGAGCCTCCTCTGTGGTTCATCAATCCTGTCAGCTCAACCTATTCTTTTCTTTCTTGTGTGCTTATCTAGCTTGACCTTGGTTCCTTAAGTTCTTGGCATGCAAACACATGACAGTACAAATACAGACTAGGTTGTTATCCTGTTTGTTATCACCATGCACTGAAGAATCTTATTGCAAAAACACACCTGAAGCGTGCAACCAGAATGAAATGAAAAATCGCATAAAAAATCATTGGCAAGGGAGTTTTACTAAGCTTTTGGAGGTGGAAGAGAAAGCTGGAAGATTGGAAAAACCGATTGATTTGCTGATGTACTCTAGCAGCTTTTCTTGGTAAATAAGGAAATCGGGAAACCTGGCTGTGCAGGGAGGTGGTTGAAGTCATTTAAGAAGGTAATTAGAAAGGTTTTTCCGAATTAAATTCCTCATTCTCAACAGTGGAGAAGTGTCGCAGTCTGTTTCCAACCTGATTTGAAAGAAAGTGAATGCACAGTAGGAGGGACTGTCTCAGCAAAACTGAGAAGTTGTGAAGGCTGAGAGGCTGCAGAAATGGCGAGGTTGCGAAATTGTTTTGAAAAGCGTTCCTTTGTCAGAGAGTGCTGTTGCTGCTTGACAGGTGATTGGCTGCACCTTTGAGGGTATTTCATCCATCCAGAACTTCACCGTTCCATTTTCCTGTATTCAGCCTTCAGGGTCATGGGGAGCAGCTATGCTGCTGCACACCTCTCCTTGCTGAGGTTTTACAGTAAGCAGCTTTCCAATGCAACACACTTCAAAAAGTAGCACTGGTGCCACACAAACACACCCATACAGAGGCACAGTGGTTCAACACTGAGAAACAGGTGATAAAAGTCAAGACCTCCAATATAGGATTTGTATGTTATCCCAATTTATGCAAGTATAAACAGTTAAGGAGGTTCAGCTAGGCATTGCTGCTGTCATCTAAATCAACATGGTGCAAGAACACCTACTCAGTGGACCAGTGACATAGCCAGTGGCCAACAAGGTGTCTGTGCCATTATCCCAGTTGATACTATTGCTGGACCAGTCAGGCCTCAGATTGCAATCTGGAATTATAGAGCATACTTTCAATTTCTTTGGCTATAACAGGGTGGTCTTTCACTAAAATATGCTTTGAATATGGGTTTAACAATAATACAGAAGATAAATAAATGAAAAGAAAAAAGAATAAACCAAATTATTAAATAAAACTCACAATTAAAGATTTCTAATTACATGCTAATGAGCCAGGCCAGGTGGTAGAAGTTGCGGTGGGGGATTTGTTTGGGGACAGTGACCACAATTCTGTAAGTTTTAGAATACTCATAGACAAGGATTAAGGGAAGAGTACTAAACAGGGCCAAGGCATTGGACACAGCTGTTTGCACACTTCTGGTGTGTTTTTGCAATAAGAAGTACTGCAAGGTTCTTCAGAGCATGCTGATAACAAACAGGATAACAACAATCTAGTCTGTATTTGTACTGTCATGTGTTTGCATGCCAAGAACTTAAGGAACCAAGGTCAAGCTAGATAAGCACACAAGAAAGAAAAGAATAGGTTGAGCTGACAGGATTGATGGACCACAGAGGAGGCTCCTGTGGAGCATAAATATTGTGGATTGGACACAGCTATTTGAAGGGAAGTCCACATTTGATATGTGGGAGGTTTTCAAAGATAGGTTAAAGATAGTGCAAGACAGGCATGTCCCATTGAAAGCAAAGGATAGGAAAGGCAAGATTCATGAACTGTGGATGACAGGAGAAATTGTATGACTAGCCAAGAGAAAAAGGGAAGTGTCCATAAGGTCCATACAGCTAAGAACAGAACGGGCCCTGGAAAAATAACGGGAGAGTAGGACCAGTCTTAAATGAGGAATCAATCGGGCTAAAAGGGGTCATGAAATGGCTTTAAGGAGGTAGAATCAAGGAGAATCCCAAAGCCTTTTATTCTTATAAAAGAGACAAGCAGATAACTAGAGAAAGGATTGCACCACTAAAGGATAAGGAAGGAAGGCTGTTTGTCGAACCTGAGAGAATGGTTGAGATTCTGAATGATTACTTTGCATCAGTGTTCACTGAGGAGAGGGACATGTTGAATGTTGAGATTAGAGATAGAAGTTTGATTACTCTGGATCATGTTGACATAAGTAGAGAAGATGTGTTGGATAGGCTAGAGGTTATGAAGGTGGATAAATCCCCAGGACCGGATGGGATCTATCCCAGGTGGCTGAAGGAGGCAAGAGAGGAAATAGCTGGGGCCCTGACAGATATCTTTGTGGCATCCTTAAACACAGATGAGGTGCTGGAGGACTGGAGGGTTGCTCATATTGTCCCGTGTACAAGAAGGGTAGTAGGGATATTCCGGGTAACTACAGACCAGTGAGCCTGACACCAGTGGTGGGAAAATTGCTGGAGAATGTCCTGAGGGATAAAATCTATTTGTATTTGGAAAAGAATGGGCTTATCGGTGATAGGCAACATGGTTTTGTGCGGGGGAGATCGTGCCTTACCAACTTAATAAAGTTCTTTGAGGAAGTGACCAAGTTGATAGATGAAGGAAGGATGGTGATGTCATATACATGGACTTCAGTAAGGCATTTGATAAGGTTTCTCCATGGTAAACTAATGGAGAAAGTGAAGTCACATGATGTGCAGGGTGTTCTAGATGATGGATAATGAACTGGTTGAGCAATAGGAAACAGAGTAGTAGTTGAAGGGAGTTTCTTGAAATAGAGAAAGGTGACCAGTGATGTTCCAAGGGATAAGTGCTGGGACCACTGTTGTTTGTAATATACATAAATGATCTGGAAGAGGGCACTGTTGGTATGATCAGCAAATTTGCTGATGACATGAAGATCGGTGGAGTAGCAGAAAGCATAGGGCACTGTCAAAGAATACAAGATAATATAGATAGACTGGAGAGTTGGACGGAGAAGTGACAGATGGCGTTCAATCCAGGCAAATGTGAGGTGATGCATTTTGGGAAGTCTAATTCTAGAGCAAACTATACAGTAAACAGAAAAGCCTTGGGAAAAGTTGATGGGCAGAGAGATCTGGGAGTTCAGGTCCATTCTACCCTGAAGGTTGCTGCACAGGTGGATAGAGTGGTCAAAAAGGTATATGGTGTACTTGCCTTCATCGGACGGGGTAATGAGTATAAGAGCTGGCAGGCCATGTTAAAATTGTATAAGACATTGGTTCGGCCGCATGTAGAATACTGTGTACAGTTCTGGTCGCCACATTACCAAAAGGATATGGACACTTTGGAGAGGGTGCAGAGAAGGTTTATGAGGATGTTGCCTGGTATGGAAGATGCTAGCTATGAAGAGAGGTTGAGTAGGTTAGGATTGTTTTCATTCGAAAAAAGAAGAATGAGGGGGACCTGATTGAGGTCTACAAAATCATGAAGAGTATAGACAGGGTAGATAGAGATGAGCTTTTTTCCCCAGGGTGAAGGATTCAATAACGAGAGGTCACGCTTTCAAGGCGAGAGGTGAAAAGGTTAAGGGGGATACTCGCGGCAAGTACTTTACACAGAGGGTGGTCGGTGCCTGGAACATGTTGCCAGCAGAGGTAGTAGAAGCAGGCATGGTAGATTCATTTAAGATGCATCTGGACAGGTGCATGAGTAGGTGGGGAGCAGAGGGATGCAGATGCTTAGGAATTGGGCGACAGGTTTAGACAGTGGATTTCAATCGGCTCAGGCTTGAAGGGCTGAAGGTTTTGTTCCTGGGCTGTAAATTTTCTTTGTTCTTTGTATACATTTCCATAATTCCAACAGCATCCCATTATAGTACTCAAACTCCCTTCTCTATCCTACATAGGATTTGACTAGACTGTGGCGACAATGCCCTGTCGTGATTTTGTTTTTAGTCGCTTTCTCATTTTGTCAGATAACTAAGCTCAGGACTTTCTCAGTATTGCATACCCCTTCAGGGTTTTAAACTAAGTTCCTTATACGGTGATAACCTTTTTGTTAACAATTATAAATTAACTCCCTTTCTGAGATGCAATTGTACACATCCAGCTTTAGCCAAGGCTTCTGCAAAAAGCCCCAAACTGAAACTAAAAAGATGTTTTTCTCTCAAGTTATGAGTGCTTCCCCTCATCAAAAGAAAAAAAGGATCATATCTTGATTTTTTAAAACTATAAATATGACTCACTGTTCAGTTTCTTTGCTTGTAAAAAAGCTTCCAATGTAAGCAAAGACTCATTACTTGCCCAAAAGTCTCTTCCTAATATTATCATAGAATCATAGAATCCCTACAGTGTGGAAACAAGCCTTTTGGCCCAACAATTCCCCACCGACCCTCTGAAGAGTAACCCACCCAGACCCATTCCCCTACCTTATTACTCTACATTTCTCTTAACCAATGCACCTACATATCCCTGAACACTGTGGCCAATTTACCATGGCCATTTTACTTAATCTGCACAACTTTGAACCATGGGAAGAAACTGGAGCACCCGGAGGAAACCCATGCAAGCACAAGGAGAATGTACAGACTCCACAGAGACTGTCGCCCGAGGCTGGAATCAATTTTAAAAGAAATTACCATGGCTACAGATATACTGCCAAGTTAATTATTAAACCCCTTTAGATGCAGAAAATACATATGCCATTCATTCAAATTTTAAAAATCGGAAACAAATGATATTACTATATATATATATAAATAACTCAAGCCCCTTACTGAAGGGTTGTCCACCTTGCATACCTGAATCCTGCCAGTTTTTTCAATGTTTTATCCTCTAATGGTTAGGACAGATGGGATTGTTAGAAATAGCTTGTGTTCAGAGGAATGAAGAACAAAATTTGAGCATGGTAAATGTGCAGTGTGGATTTGAGAGGACCTGAGATTCGTGGTGAGTTTTGAGTTCACAGATGGGAATGTGGGATTTCTGCAAGAATGAGTGAAGTTGTGAAGTGATCTGAGATGCAGTGTGCAGGAGAATGCTGGGTAAGTCATTGTGGAGTGGCACCAGCGGTGTTATGTCATTCACCTGTCACATCGTCCTGGTTCCTGCTGGTCCATTGTCTCAAAGAACAAAGAACATGACTGCACAGGAACAGGCCCTTCAGCCCTTCAAGCCTGCACTGATATATATCCACTATCTAAATCTGTTGCCTTTTTTCTAAGGATCTGTATCCCTCACCATTCATGTATCTGTCAAGAAACATCTTAAATGACGCTATTGTTCCCACCCCTACCACCTCTGCTGGCAATGCATTCCAGGCACCCACCATCCTCTGCGTGAAGAACATTCCACATATATCTCCCCATAACTTCTCTCCTCTCACTTTGAACTCATGACCCTAGTAATTGAGTCCTCCACTGTGGGCAAATGTTTCTTGCTATTCACCCTGTCTACACCTCTCATGATTTTGTAGGCCTCAATCAGGTCCCCCCCAACCTTCTCCTTTCCAATGAAAATAATCCTAATCTAGTCAACCTCCCTTCATAGCTAGCAGCCTCTATACTAGGCAATATCCTGGTGAACTCCTCCACACCCTCTCCAAAGAATCCACATCCTTTTGGTAATGCGACAACTAGAACTGTACACAGTATTCCAAATGTGGCCAAACCAAAGTCTTAACTATAACATGACCTGCCAACTCTTATGCTCAATACACTTTGTCCGATTAAGAAAAGCATGCCATATGCCACCTTGACCACTCTACTGACCTGTGTTGCCACCTTCAGAGAACAATGGACCTGAATACCCACATCTCTCTGTACATCAATTTTCCCCACGACTCTTCCATTTACTGTATAGTTCGCTCTGGAATTGTATCTTTCAAAATGCATCACCTCACATTTATTCGGATTGAACTCCATCTGGCATTTCTCTGCCCAACTCTCCAATCTATCTCTTTTCTGCTGTATTCTCTGACTGTTCCCTTCACTATCTGCTACTCCACCAATCTTAGTATCATCTGCAAACTTGCTAATGAGGCAAGCTACACCTTCCACCAAATCAGTTATGTATATCACAAACAACAGTGGTCCCAGCACGGGTCCCTGTGGGACACCAATGGTCACAGGTTTGAGAAGCTCCCTTCCACTGCTACTCTCTGTCTCCTGTTGCCCAACCAGTTCTCTATCCATCCAGCTGGAACACCACGGACCCCATGCAACTACACCTTCTTCATCAGCCTACCATGGGGAACCTTATCAAACGCCTTACTAAAGTCCATGTATGTGACATCTACATCCCTCCCCTCATCAATCAACTTTGTCACCTCTTCAAAGCATTCTATTAGGTTTGTAAGACATGACCTTCCCTGCACAAAACCATGCTGCCTATCACCGATAAGACCATTTTCTTCCAAATGGGTATATATCCTATCCCTTAGTATCTTCTCCAGTAGCTTCCCAACCACTGACATCAGGATCACAGGTCTGTAATTACCTGGATTATCCCTGCTACCTTTCTTAAACAAGAGGACAATATGAGCAATTCTCCAGTCCTCTGGGACCTCCCCCGTTTTCAAGGATGCTGCAAAGATACCTGTTAAAACCCCTGCTATTTCCTCTCTTGCTTCCCTCAATAACTGGGATAGATCCCATCCAGACCTTGGGACTTGTCCACCTTAATGCCTTTTCAAATACGCAACACTTCCTCCCTCCTTATGTCTCCAGATTAAAATGACCACACGACCATTTCCAAACATGTCTGCTTGATTGAAGAAGGTGTATTCTATCTCCTGTCCTTAGGAGAACTTCTGCTGCAGCCCTTTCAACTCCCTTAAACGGACCTCCAGGTAAGAGTGGGAGATGTAGCACCACACATCTCAGGTCTCTTCAATATTCTGTTGAGTGCTGCAGCCAAAAACAATCCTAGTCTTTTTGAGTTACTCTGACACATGCCTTGATCCATTTTAATTAGAAATCCTTCCTCTGACATAATGCCTTCATCAACCCACCAGCCCTCACTGGAAAGTTGGGAAGCCTGGAGACAGTGACAAAGAGCAGCCAGAAGGCCCGGTATGCCAGTGATAATTTTCATGATTGAGCTATGGTCCCCAATATGCAAAAAAAAAACCCCAAAGCTTAAAATGTTCAGCCTATTGCACTCGCATTGTGAGATCTTAAATAAAATATGGAAGTCCTTCACAATAGCCTCACTTTACCATCATATAATCTGATCACTAGAGCTGAGGCTTCATTCATACAAATTATAAATGTTTTGAATCCTTTACTGTTATTATAAACCAAGATTGAACATTTTAGAGAACCATAAAAATCAATGGAAAATGTAAGTTCAGGACAGAAAAGTGATTCGGGAACTAGCAAAGACAAATCTTAAATCAAGATCAAGAAGGCACAACAACGCCTCTTCCTCAGGAGGCCTAGGAAGAATATGCATGTCTATAAGGACCCTCACCAACTTTTATAGATGCACCATAGAAAACATTCTATTCAGATGCATAACGGCCTCGTATGGCAACTGCTCTGCCCAGGAACATAAGAAGGTTTGTGCACAACCCAGATCATTGCAGAAGTCAATCTCCCATCCATGGCCTCCATTTACACTTTTCATTGTCAAGGAAAGTCTGCCAAAGTACCCCTCCCACCCCGGTGATTCTCTCTTCCAACACCTTCCATCAGGCAGAAGCAAAAATTTGAACATATGTAGCAATAGCTTCCTCCCTGTCATTATTAGACTGCTGAATGGACCTCTATAACTTCAATTAATGTTGATCTTGCCTTGTGTGCAAGTGTAATCCTGTATTCCTCACTCTGTCTATGCACCCTATGATCTGTATGCCCTTGTTTGCTATGATTTGCCAGTCCTGCTCACAAAAAATAGCATTTCAGTATATGTAGGTACATGTGATATAAAATCAAATCAAACAAATCTGGGAGCCCTGAGAGAAAGAAGAGAACGTGGAGGATCTGAAACTCTTTCACAATGTCAATGGCCACCATTAACTCAATTTGTTACTTTCTTATGTTTGTAACTGGATTCTGTTGTTCACAGTTCTTTAAATATAGTGTCAGGAAAATTTTACTAGCTAGTTCATGAATATAGTAATATCCTGATGTATCATAGATCTTGAAAACTGATCAACTGTGTGCAGTAATTTCCAAATCTGAGGTCACTTTCATGCATTGTATAGACCTTGAGATGCTGATTTTGTCAGGTCATTTCAAACAATCACAGTCAAAATTGACACCCATCATATTGTGGGTTCAACACTACTGTGTTGCAGAAGTATGTATCATGACATCTTTGATTAGGAACATTTCTACTGCCACTCTTCCTTAAAATATGGCTTACATAAAGATGTAATCAAGACAATATATGAAGTTTAGTTTCACTGTACTGCTCATTGGGATATGGCAAAGATTCAGAGGGTTTCTGATGTGATTCTTATCTGTGCTGAGTTACCTCACCACATGCGTGGGTTTCTAAAACTGGCTTTCATTGCTATGTCTTTGCATGGGAGAAAATCACTTTGCTCTTACTCACCTTCCAATTTCCATTAAAGGTTAGGATAGGATTGGACACAGTTTTCATCAGCATCTTTGTGATAAATTAACTTCAATGCTCATTTACAAGTTTACTTAGTCAGTTGGAGAAGGATCATAAGACATCTACATCTATTGATCCATAAACCAGCACAATAGTAAAGGAGAGAGGATCTCAGAAAATGGTAAAATATGAATTAAAATAATTAACATGAAGAACTCGCCTGCCATTATTAACATATTTTTAAATTGTCAGCAAGTTTTCTTTTGTAAAATTTAAATATTTATATAGAAAATTTGGCAAGTATATTTTACTAGGACTGATTCAAGTTTTGCAGTGGTTCCATGTTTTTTTCAGTGACATTCTGATGATGTAGCAAATTTATTAATGGGCTTGTAACAGAATATGTGAATGTTATCTTTTCCAGAGGAAAATAGGAGGAAGTTATTTTGTGATAATGATTAACTGTAAGAACATTACTACTGCTTTAAAGAGCTGAGTCATGTTAGAAGTTTGGTTATTTTCAATAATGCCATTTTTATCAGTCACCAGAGTAAGGTACAAAAACAACATTTGCTGGAAAAACGCAACATCTGTGGAGGGAAACCAGAGTTAACGTTTTGGGTCCAGGAAAAGATTGGTTTATATACTTAAGAAGGGGGAAGTGGGAGGGAGTAAATAATAGGTGAAGATGGAGCTCAGTGAGAGAAAAATAGTTGATTAGACAAAGGAATGGGTAAAAGTCAGCCTGGATGAATGAATAGCTAGGTGAAAATGGGTTGTTTGTGATTGCAGCTTATGTGATGACAAGGCCTGTGTGTGGGTGTTGGGAGAAGATGCTTAGGCCCTAAAATTATTATGCTCCATATTGAGTCCAAAGGGCTGCAGGGCTCCCAAGCCAAAAATAAGGCGTTGCTCTTCCAACTTATGTGCTGAGCTTCACTGGAGCACTGCATCAGGCCTGACTCAGAGATATTAACCAGGAATCATGATAGTATGTTGAAATGGCAGGCAACCGTAAGCCTCTGTCATTTTTGCAGACGAAATATAGGTGTTCTGTAAATGACTGTTGCCAAATTCTGAACGAACACCATCTACAAATTCACTGACAACACGACCTTAGTACGTCAGATATCTAACATCAAAACAAATCAAAATACAGAAGGGAGATAGAGGCAGTGGTGATGTGGTACAATGAGAACAACCTCTCTCTCAACATCAGCAGAATTAAAGAACAGATCATTGACTTCAGAAAGAAAGGAAGAGAATATTTGTGATTTTTCTGAAGATTTGTCACTCAGATTGTGGTTCAGGTTGCAAGTTTGCTCACTGAGCTTGAAGGTTTGTTCTCAGATGTTTCATCACCATGCTAGATGATCAGTGACCCTCCGTTGAAGTGCTGGTGTACTGTCCCACTTTCTATTTATGTGTCTTGGTCTGTTGTGGGGGTTGGGGGGAGTGATATCACTTCCAGTTTTTTTCTGAGAGATTGGTAAATTGGGTTCACATTAATGTGTTTGCTGATGGAGTTCTGGTTTGAATGGTAGGAATTCCCATGCGTGTCTTTGATGATGGTCAAGAAGGCACAACACCACCTCTTCTTCCTCAGGTGGCTCAGGAAATTTTGCATTTTCATAAGGACCCTCGCCAGATGCACCATTGAATGAATATTCTGGGTGCATAACAGCCTGGTATGAAACTACAGAAGGTGATGTGCACACCCCAGACTATCGCGGAAGCCAAGTCATGAACTCAATTTATATGGCTCACTGCCATGGAAAGAATGCCAACATCATCAAAGACCCATCACACTCCGGTAATGCTCTCTTACAACCTCAGGCAGAAGATACAGAAGCCTGAACACACATACCAACCAGTTCAGGAACAGCTTCTTAGCATCCATTACTACACTGATGAACATACTTTCCAACTTCTACTAATGGTGATCTTGTTAACGTTGATCTAGCCTAGCGCATGCCCTGTGCAATGTAACCTGTATACATCTGTCTAAGTCTTCTTGATCTGTACATCCTTGTTTACTGTGATCTGCCTGTACTGCATATAAACAAATCTTTTCACTGTACTTCGGTACATATGACAATTAATCAGTAGTTACCCAGTCTGTGCTTCATCTCCCCAGTATCCCTGGTCTGCTATACATATACTAACCATTTCTAAGTACTATCATTTCTGTAAAAGGGTCACTTGAGCCAAAGCATTAACTCTGCTTTCTCTCCACAGATGCTTCAGGCCTGCTGTGTTTTTCCAGCAATTTCTTCTTATTTGATTTACTGCATCTGCAGTTCTTTGGGTTTTTTTTTGACTAGAATAAATAAGCTGTGTCTTTTCCAGTATTAACCTACATTTAAACCGCTTAAATCAGATGGGATGAAGGAGCCGAGAAGAGTAACTCATTGAATGTTTTTGGGACAATTTCTTAGCCTAGCATGTTCAGACACCAAGCAGAGAGCAGTCCACACTTGATCTGGTTTTGACCAATGAGATAGGATTAATTACTGACCTCAGTGGAAGTGCACCTGTGTAGCAGCAATAACAATTTGTTTGAATTTTACATACAGTTTAAAGGTAGAGAAGTGTGGGTCCCAGAATACTATTTTGAATTTAAATGAAAACAGTTATGAAAACATGAGCTGAAAAATGTGTAGCTGGAAAAGCACAGCAGGTCAGGCAGCATCCGAGGAGCAGGAGAGTCTTGGATGCTGCCTGACCTGCTGTGCTTTTCCAGCAACACATTTTTCAGCTCTGATCTCCAGCATCTGCAGTCCTCACTTTCTCCTAGTTATGGAAACATGAAAGCATAGCTAGTGAAAGTGAACTGACAATTTAGGTTAAGGGATAGGTCAATGCGGATGCAGTAGCAAACATTTAAGAGGATATTCCAGAAAGCACAGAATAGTTACATTCCAAAAAAATGAGAAAAATTTCTAAGGTTTACCAAAAATGACAAATATGGTACCAAACACAAAGAAATGATATATAATTAGTCAAAGGTAGATGATTATAAATTTTTTTAAAAATTACCAGAAGATTAATCAGGAGAAACAATAGTGTATGAGAAAAAGTTATCCAAAAATATTAAAACAGATAAGAAGAGTTGCTTTAGATACTTAAAAAAGAAAAGGAGTAACAAAAATAAGTTTGGTCCTATAGAAATAGGGCTGGGAAATTAGTAATTGAAGATGAAAAGATGGCAGATGAATTGAACAAATATTTTGTATCAGTCTTCACTTTAGAGATAATATCCCAGAAATCTTAACATCCACTAACACTTGATGAAGGAGTGGTGCTCTGAAAGCTTCCAAGTGCTTCCAAGTAAACCTGTTGGACTTTAATCTGATGTTGTGTGATTTTTAACTTTATCCCAGAAATAGCTATACATCAGGAATTGAAAGGGAGGAGGATCTGAAGAAAATTACAATTACCAGGGAAAAAGTACTGAGTAAATTGTTAGAACTACAGGTTGACAATTGATCAAGTCCTGATAGATTTCATCCTCTGGTCTTAAAAGCAGTAGCTGTTGAAAAAGTTGAAGGCTGGTTTTAATTTTCTAAAACGCACTAGATTTGAGAAAGGTTCCTTTAGGATGGAAAACATCTAATGTAGCTCCTTTATACAAAAAGGGAGGGAGACAGAATTCAGGAAACTACAGGTCAGTTAGTTTAATATCTGTCATAGGGAAAATGTTAGCTGTTGTTAAGACATTATAACAGGGCACTGTTGTAAGTTCAATATAATCAAGCAAAGCTGACATGGTTTTTTCATTAGTATTGCTTGAAGAAATAACTTGCACTACAGATAAGGGGGAACCAGTGGATGTCTTATACTTAGATTTCATAAGCATTTAGTAAAAATGGTAAAAATACAAGGTAATCGTATAGGGAGGAACATATTTGCATGGAGAGAAGATTTGCTGGCTAACAGGAAGCAGACAGTAAGAATGAAAGGGTCTTTTTCAAGTTGACAGGATATCATGAGTGGTGTGCTGTAGGGGTCAGTGATGGAACCTCAGTTCTTGACAATTTGTGTAAATGATTTGAATGAAGCAACCAAAGGTATGGTGGCTAAATTTGTTGATGTACTTTGCACTCCACATCTGGAGTACTATAAACAGTACTGGTCACTATACCTACAGAGTTGGAAGCAGTTCAGAGAAAGTTTACTACACTAATATCTGGAATGAGTAGATTGCCTTATGAGGCAAGGCTAGATTTATATCCTCTGAAGTTTAGAAGAGTCAGAGGTTATTTAATCGAAACATACAAGACATACTGGCACTGGAACGTGTCCAGCGGAGATTCACACGGATGATCCCTGGAATGACAGGTCTATGAGGAACGGCTGAGGATACTGGGATTGTATTCGTTGGAGTTTAGAAGATTAAGGGGAGACTTAATAGAGACGTACAAAATAATACATGGCTTGGAAAAGGTGGATGCTAGGAAATTGTTTCAGTTAGACGAGGAGACTAGGACCCGTGGACACAGCCTTAGAATTAGAGGGGGTCATTTCAGAACAGAAATGCGGAGACATTTCTTCAGCCAGAGAGTGGTGGGCCTGTGGAATTCATTGCCACGGAGTGCAGTGGAAGCCAGGACGCTAAATGTCTTCAAGGCCAAGATTGATAGATTCTTGTTGTCTAGAGGAATTAAGGGCTACGGGGAGAACGCTGGTAAGTGGAGCTGAAATGCGCATCAGCCATGATTGAATGGCGGAGTGGACTCGATGGGCCGAATGGCCTTACTTCCACTCCTATGTCTTATGGTCTTATGGTCTTATCCTCTGGGGACTTGACTCAGTGGATGAGAATCTTTTGTGGGAGAATCTGATATTAGCAGTAATAGCTGAAAAATAAGGGTTGCCTTTAAAGACTGATGAGAAAAAAAAAATCCATCAGAAGGTTATGGATCTTTGGAATTTTTAAAAATAGAATTCCTACAGTGTGGAAACAGGCCATTTGGCCCAACATGCCCACACCGGCCCTCTGAACAGTAACCCACCCAGACCCATTCCCCTACTCTATTACTCCACATTTACCCTGACTATTGCACTTAACCTCCACATCCCTGAACACTCTGGGCAATTTAGCATGGCCAATTCACCTAACTTGCACATCTTTGGACTGTGGGAGGAAACCACAGCACCCGGAGGAAACCCACAAAGAGAATGTGCAAACTCCACACAGTTGGCCGAGGCTGGAATCGAACCCAGGGCCCTGACACTGTGAGGCCTCTTCTTCAGAAGTCAGTGGCTGCAGAATCTTTAAATATTTTTCAGGTAGAGGCAGTTTCTTGATTAACATTGGGATGAAAGGTTATGCAGGAATGTAGAATTGAAGTTAAAAATCAGATCAGCCATGATCTTTTTGAATGGCCTATTCTTGTTCCTTGATAATACATTAGCTTTTGGATTGTGCTGGGAAAGATTACAGAGCTGTTGCATTTGCTTCAAGATGTTGGACATAAAGTGGTAGTTAATTTCAGGAGATAATTCTCCTTGCTTTGACCTGACACATTCTTGCTTCCGGATGGAGTTACAAGCTAGTGCTTTTCTTTTCCTGTGTGAAGATCAATAATTTTATCACATCCTCACGGTGGAGTAAATTCCACTTGTGTTTGTTTTGGGGTGTTAAAGAAATGGGATTGAAATGTGATTATGTCTAATATGGTTACTCATCAATGGTCTGAAAGCATATTTGAAATATGAAATGGGTTGATATCAGTTGTGTAAATGGCTCTCGCAGGTGAATGGAGATTTGCATAAAAAGTGCCAAACTGAGAAATTATGCACCACTGCATGTGAGAGCCACCGTATCTTCATTCAGTGAACGAAGTGTGCCAGTTTAGGCTGTTAAGCCTGCTGTATTTATGTTTAAGGTTACCTGATTTGGCACTATATATTAATATTTATACTTACAGGACAAGTAAAATGAAATAAATAGATTTAAGCTGAGCTTTCTAAGAGCTGCAACCATGCCAGTTCAATGGTACATTCTGACTCTGATGGATATATTGGCGAGGAGTGAGAGACGTGACTGGAATAGGAAACATCAGCAGTTTGTGTGCTGACATGGGCATGAAGCCAGAGAAGCATTTTTTCCTGGAACACAGCAGCCTTTAAATGATATGATTTTTCATCATATACAATTTTTCATGTTTCATGGAAGATTTACTATGCTTAGTAGATTCCAGTTTATCAGCTCCTTCCGCTATATTAACCCCTTGCTCTCAAAGCAACCCCTTTCTTTTATGTGACATAAAGGGTTACACCGAAGGAATACAGGACATAATACAACTTTTTATACTGGATCACATCTGATCATCATTATGTGAATACCTAGGAAATAAACAAAAGTTTAACTGCATGCTAAATGTTTCACACACAATAAAAATTCTTTTTGTGAAACTGATTTATTCATTACTGTTTCTTTGCTTCACTTGGAGTATTCTTAACTTGCTGAATTGCTCGTGGGACAAGAGCATTCTGAATAGTCTAAACTGTGAGTAAATGATAACTGAATTGTGGTAGGATTATTAAGAGAGTTAGGTTATTAACTGGAATTATATGGTAAGAGACAGTGTGCCAATTAGTTCTACTTTCTACAACTTATATTCAATGTGGTGATACTTTTTGTCAGCTATGTAACTGAATGGATATGATAGTTTCAGTAAAGATCACTGTAATGATAATCTTGTGTCTGTACACATTTCCTGTCTATAAAACCTAATTTCCTGATGTCATATTTTTGTCACACTTCTTTGTCAAACTTTTTAAATTCAAAATTCTTATGTAAACTCATCATGTTCTAATTACACTGTCTTGTCAATTATAATGTCACAGCATCTGAGTTTTTATTCTTGCAGCCAAAGTTTCCTCTAATCTGAACTAACATCAACCCTTTTCATATTTCATTTATGTTTTCAGACCATTGATGAGTAACCACATTAGACATAATCACATTTCAATCCCGTTCCTTTAACACCCCAAAACAAACAAAAGTGAAATTTACTCCACTGTGAGGATGTGATTAAAATTATTGATTTTAGTAATTCAGCAATTTAGCAATATTCCCTTTAAGAGTCTTCACTATAGTCAAGACAAAAATAGTTCCAGAAATGGTTATGAATCAGAGGGTGGAACTAGCAGAGAAAAACTTAGTAAATTTGCAATCACTAGGGAAGCAGACTGAACAAACTGATGGAGCTGTAGGCTGAGAAGCCTCATGTCTAAATGGGCTTCATCCTAGGTCCTTAAAGTGGTGGCTAATGAGTTACTGGGTTCATTGGTATTAATTTTCCAAAATTTCCTACATTTAGGAAAGATTCCATCAGACTGGAAAACAACAAAAATAACTCCTGTATTTAAGAATAGAGGAAGACAGTAAACATGAAACTATAGGCCTTTTAGTTTGAAGTCTATGTGGGTGGAATTAATTAATCAAAAGGGTTTGAATCAATCAATCAACCAATCATTCAATCATTATGGAGGTTGTATTTGGACACTTAGAAAAACTATGGCAATCAGGAAGAATCTACATTGTTTTAGGATCATAAACTCCTCCAAGTTTGGCCCATCAATTCTGCACCAAACCTCTGAAGAGCATCCCACCCACTCCCAGCTCACCATGCTATCCCTGTAATCCCATATGTACCATGGCTAATCTACCTAGGCCGCACGTCCTTGGACAGTAAGGGACAATTTAGCAAGGCTAGTCCACCTAACCTGCACAAATTTGCACATCTCTTTCTGAAGAGAAAATCATGTGAACCATTTTTTTGAGATTTCTTTGCTAACTTGTGAGATAGATAAAGATGATCCAGTAAATTTCCAGAAGGCCTGTACATGAAGGATGGGTTGCTCCTGAACTGGAGAGCACAAATATCCTGGGTGGAGATTTGTTAGTGTGGTTTGGGAGGGTTTAAACTAGTTTGGTAGAGGGGTGGGAATCAGTGCTACATATCTTAGAGGGGTGCAGTTGTAGATGGGGCAGTGACAGGTTGTAGTGAATCTGTCAGGAAGGTTTCTCACGTGATGAAACAAAGGGATCGCTTAATGTGTGTCTGCTTTAATGCAAGAAGTGTCAGAAATAAGAGTGATGAACTTAGAGCATGGATCAGTACTTGGAGCTATGATGTTGTGGCCAAAATGGAGACGTGGGTTTCACTGGCAGGAATGGTTGCTAGATATTCCAGGGTTTAGAACATTTAAAAAGAACAGGGAGAGTGGAAAAAGAGGAGGGGGTGCTGCATTGCTAATCAGAGAGTGCATCACACCTACAGAAACGAAGGTTGTTGAGGAAGGTGTGTCTACTGAGTCTGTATGGGTGGAAATTAGGAACAGCAAGGGAGCAGCCACCTCATTGGGGGTTTTCTACATACCCCCTAATAGCAATACTGAGATTGAAGAACTCAAAGGCTGGCAGAGTTTGGAAAAATGCAGATGTAGCAGGGTTGTTATTATGGGTAATTTCAACTTTCCCAATATCGACTGGAATTTCCTTAGTTCAGATGGTTTGGATGCAGCTGTTTTTGTCAGATGTGTTCAGGAGGGTTTCCTTACTCAGTATGTAGACAGGCTGACGAGGGGAGAGGCCATTTTGGGGGATTTGGTGCTCGGCAATAGCCAGGACAGGTGTCAGATCTCGCAGTGGGAGAAACACTTTGCTGACAGTGACCACACCTGCCTCACATTTACCATAGCCTTGAGAGGGAAAGGAGAAGTTACCAAGGGAAGATATTTAACTGGGGAAAAGGAAATTATGATGCTATCAGACAGGAATTTGGGCAGTACAGACTGGGATCAATTGTTCCATAGAAAGGGCACAGCAGACATGTGGGGACTGTTTAAGGAGCAGTTGTTGTGAGTGATGCACAAATTTGTTCCTCTGAGACAAGTAAGAAGAGGTTAGATTAAGGAACCTTAGATGCCGAGAACAGAGGAGCTTCTCATCAAAAGGCAGCTTAAATAAGGTGGAAGAAGCAACGATCCAGCACAGCTTTAGTGGATTACAGGCTTGCTAGAAAGGAGCCCAGAATTGGACTGAAGAGAGCAAGGAGGGGGCACCAAAAAGGCTTGGCAAGAAAGATTAGGAAAAACCCAAAGGCATTTTACTTATACGTGAGGAATAAGAGAATGATGAGGGAGAAGGTAGGGCCGATCAGGGATAGCGTAGGGAACTTGTGAATGGAGTCTGAGCAGATAGGGGAAGCCCTAAATGAGTTTTTTGCTTTGGTTTTCCCTAAGGAAAGGGACCTTGTGTATGAGAACTTTGAGGAACTGGGATACAGGCTTGAAAGGATCAAGATTGATGAAGTTGATGTATTGGAAATTTTGGCAAACATTAAGATTGAGAAGTCCCCAGGGTCAGACCAGATTTATCTGAGGCTGCTCCAGGAAGTGAGAAAGGAGGTTGCTAAGCCTCTGGCGAAGATTTTTGCTTCCTCACTCTCCACGGGAGATGTACCGGGGGATTGGAAGGTGGCGAATGTTGTTCCTCTTTTCAAGAAGGATAATTGGGAAAATCCCTGGCAATTACACACCAGTCAGTCTTACGTCTGTGGTCAGCAAAGTTTTGGAAAGAATTCCGAGGGTTAGGATGTATGACTATTTGGAAAAGCATAGTGTGATTAAAGGCAGTCAGCATGGCTTTGTGAGGGGCAGGTCATGCCTCACAAATCTTATTCTTTGAGGAAGTGACAAGACAGGTCGACTAAGGTTGAGCAGAGAATATGGTGTGTATGGAATTCAGTAATGCATTTGATAATGTTCCCCATGGTAGGCTCATTCATAAAGTCAGAGAGTATGGGATACAGGGATATTTGGCTATCTGGATTCAGAATTGGCTCGCTGACAGAAGGAAGAGCGTGGTTGTCGATGGAAAATATTCTGCCTGGAAGTCGGTGTTGAGTGGGGTCCCGCAAGGCTTTGTTCTTGGGTCTCTGCTCTTTGTAGTTTTTATAAATGACTTGGATGAGGAGGTTGAGGGGTGGGTTAGTAAATTTGCAGATGATACAAAGGTTGGAGGTGCTGTTGATAGTATCGAGGGCTATTGCAGGCTGCAGCGCAACAGACAGGATGCAGAGCTGGGCTGAGAAATGGCAGATAGAGTTCAACCTGGATAAATGTGAAGTAATGCATTTTGGAAGGTCGAATTCGAATGCTGAATATAGGATTAAAGACAGGATTCTTGGCAGTGTGGAGGAACAGAGGGATCTTTGTGTTCAAGTACATAGATCCCTCAAAGTTGCCACCCAAGTGGATAGGGTTGCTAAGAAAGAATATGGTGTTTTGGTTTTCATTAACAGGGGAATTGAGTTTAAGAGCCACAACATTTTGCTACAGCTCTACAAGTCCCTGGTGAGACCACACTTGGAATATTGTGTCCAGTTCTGGTCGCCCTACAATAGGAAAGATACGGAGGCTTTGGAGAGTGGGCAAAGAAGGTTTACCAGGATGCTACCTGGACTGGAGGGCTTGCCTTGTGAAGAGAAGTTGACTAAGTTCGGATGTTTCTGTCTGGAGAGAAGGAGGAAGAGAGGTGACCTGATCGAGGTATACAAGGTAATGAGAGGCATGGATAGTGTCAATAGCCAGAGACCTTTCCTCAGGGCAGGATTGACTGGGGTCATAGTTTTAAGATATTAGGAGAAAGGTATTGAGGGGATGTCAGAGGAAGGTTCTTTACGCACAGAGTTGTGAATGCATGGAATGCTTTGCCAGCAGTAGTGGTGGAAGCAGAGTCATTAGGGACATTTAAGCGACTGCTGGACATGATCATGGATAGCAGAGAATTGAGGGGGCGTAGGTTAAGTTATTTTATTTTACATTAGGATTAATCCTCAGCACAACATCGTGGGCCAAAGGGCCAGTTCTGTACTATACCTTTCTATGTTCTATGTTCCATGGCATTTGGTAAATTGACGCATCATAGGCTATTTTGGAAAATAGAAGTTTATTGTGTAGTGGGTAATATATTGGATAGATGGAAGATTGCCTGTCTGGCAGAATATGCACAAATGGGTCTTTGTGTGGTTGGCAAATGTGGCAAGTGCAGTCCCACAGAAGGCTGTGCTAGGTCCTTAGCTTTATACACTACGCAACACTAATTTGCAGGAGAGGAGCAAAGGAATACTGGCTGCTTTGCAAACTACACAAAGTAGGCAGGTAAGTATGTTGTGAAAAAGATGTAAGCATTTTACAGAAGGATATAATTAGAATGAGTAAGTTGGTGAAAATCTGGCAAATGGGATATAATGTGGGAAAATAAGAAATTGTTTACTTTCTCAGGAAGGATGATAAAAACAGCATTACTCAAACAAAGAATCACTGCAAAACTCTGATGTACAGAGAGACCTAAGTGTTCTAGTACTATATATGACTCTCAAATTTTAGTATGTAGGTCCAGGAAGTAATTAAGAAGGCTAATGGAACGCTATCCTTTGCTCAAGATGTATGCTTCAGTTATACAGAGCTTTGGTAAGATCAAAATATTAATACTCCATGCTGTTTTGCCTTCCTTATTTAAAGAAGCCAGTTCAAAGGAGATTTACTAGACGATACCTGGAATGAGTGGGTTGCCTTATGAGGAATGGTGGTACAGACAGGTTTGTTCCCATTGGAATCGAGAAGAGTGAGGGATGGTTTGTTGAAGTTTGTAAGATTCTGAACAGTCTTGACAGAGTGGCTGTGGAAATGATAATTCCTTTTTTGTGTGAGGTCCTGAACAAAGAGTCGTTGTGTAAAAGATTAGGGGTCACCCTTTAAGCACAGACATGGGGAGAACATTTTTTTTCCACTTAGAGGATTTTGCCACTTTGGAACGGTCTGCATCAGAAGGCGGTGGAGGAAGGCACGTTGAATGTTTTTAAAGCAGGTGTAGCTTGATTCTTGTTAGGCAGTAAAGAAAGTGGTGTGGTCAACACTGTCAAAAAGTGAAGGTAATTCAAGGACAGGAAGAGATACCTTATCTTTGGTGCAGTCAAATAGGATATAATTTTTGTCTTTGGTATGAGCCATTTCGATATTGTGGCAGAAAATTGTTTAGAGAGATTCATACTTTGTTCTGGGAAAGAAGGACATGGATTTGGAAGATGACAACATGTTTAAGGAGAGGAAATGAGTTTCATAATGTGACAATAGTTTGCAAGTATGATGGCGTGAAGGGTAGTTTCTTTGATGAGTGGATGATGAGAGCAAATTTATGTAAGAGAGCAACATCTCAGTACTAAAAAATGTGATGCTAGAAAAACACAGCAGGCCAGGCAGCATCTGAGGCGCAGGAGAATCGACGTTTCGGGCATAAGCCCTTCTTCAGGAATGAGGCTGGTGTGCCAGGCGGGCTGAGATAAAAGGTAAGGGGGAGGGGATTTGGGGGAGGGGCTCTGGGAATACGATAAGTGGAAGGAAGTGAGGGTGATAGGCCGGAGAGGGGGTGGGGGCGGAGAGGTCGGGAAGAAGATTGCAGGTCAAGAGGGCGGTGCTGAATCTGGGGGTTGGGACTGAGATAAGGTGGGGGGAGGGGAAATGAGGAAGTTGGAGAAATGTACATTCATCCCATGTGGTTGGAGGGTTCCTAGGCGGAAGGTGAGGCGTTCTTCCTCCAGGCGTCGTGTGGTTAGGGTCTGGCGATGGAGGAGGCCAAGGACCTGCATATCCTTGGCAGAGTGAGAGGGGGAGTTAAAGTGTTCAGCCATGGGACGGTTGGGTTGGTTGGTGCGGGTGTCCCAGAGGTGTTCCCTGAAACATTCCGCAAGTAGGCGGCCTGTCTGCCCAATGCAGAGGAGACCACATCGGGTGCAACGGATACAGTTAATGATGTGTGTGGAGTGCAGGTGAATTTGCGATGGATATGGAAGGATCCAT